>NW_027551991.1:0-55439 GCF_045843805.1 Urocitellus parryii | reverse complement strand
CTTCCATATGACACAAACCATAACCATAGAACTTGGAACTACATTATAGTGCCAAGTTTCAAAGAGCTAGCAAAAACCGTGTTTGATTTAGACTTCCAAATACATGTATCCATATAGGAGAAAACAGAGTGAAACCTAAACATGAAAACGGTTACTGCAAAGGAACGGTTTAACCTAGAAGAACGAAATTTGGTGAGCCAAGTGGGACTGGTGTACTGATCATTACCTGCAAGTATCATCAAGATTGGGTGAAAAAATGTTTGCTGAGATTTCAGGAAACTCGTACTTTTTTGGAAGCTTGGCAACCCCTTTCAATGAAAGTGATTCTCGTCAGTCTCTGCTTGGGGCCACTTCCATAGGACACAAACCATAACCATAGAACTTGGAACTACATTATTGTGCAAAGTTTCAAAGAGCTAGCACAAACCGTGTTTGATTTAGAGTTCCAAATACATGTATCCATATAGGAGAAAACAGAGTGAAACCTAAACATGAAAACGGTTACTGCAAAGGAACGGTTTAACCTAGAAGAACGAAATTTGGTGAGCCAAGTGGGAATGGTGTACTGATCATTAAATGGATGTATCATCAAGATTGGGTGAAAAAATGTTTGCTGAGATTTTGGAAACTCGTAGTTTTTTGGAAGCTTGGCAACCCCTTTCAATGAAAGTGATTCTCGTCAGTCTCTGCTTGGGGCTACTTCAATAGGACACAAACCATAGCCATAGAACTTGGAACTACATTATTGTGCCAAGTTTCAAAGAGCTAGCACAAACCGTGTTTGATTTAGAGTTCCAACTACATGTATCCATATAGGAGAAAACAGAGTGAAACCTAAACATGAAAACGGTTACTGCAAAGGAACGATTTAACCTAGAAGAACGAAATTTGGTCAGCCAAGTGGGAGCGCTGTACTGATCATTACCTGCAAGTATCATCAAGATTGGGTGAAAAAATATTTGCTGAGATTTCATGAAACTCGTAGTTTTTTGGAAGCTTGGCAACCCCTTTCAATGAAAGTGATTCTCGTCAGTCTCTGCTTGGGGCTACTTCCATATGACACAAACCATAACCATAGAACTTGGAACTACATTATAGTGCCAAGTTTCAAAGAGCTAGCACAAACCGTGTTTGATTTAGAGTTCCAACTACATGTATCCATATAGGAGAAAACAGAGTGAAACGTAAACATGAAAACGGTTTCTGCAAAGGAATGGTATATCCTAGAAGAACGAAATTTGGTGAGCCAACTGGGACTGGTGGACTGATAATTACCTGCAAGTATCATCAAGATTGGGTGAAAAAATGTTTGCTGAGATTTCAGGAAACTCGTACTTTTTTGGAAGCTTGGGAACGCCTTTCAATGAAAGTGATTCTCGTCAGTCTCTGCTTGAGGCTACTTCCATATTACACAAACCATAGCCATAGAACTTGGAACTACATTATTTTGCCACGTTTCAAAGAGCTAGCACAAACCGTGTTTGATTTAGAGTTCCAACTACATGTATCCATATAGGAGAAAACAGAGTGAAACCTAAACATGAAAACGGTTACTGCAAAGGAACGGTTTAACCTAGAAGAACGAAATTTGGTGAGCCATGTGGGATTGGTGTACTGATCATTAAATGGAAGTATCATCAAGATTGGGTGAATAAATGTTTGCTGAGATTTCAGGAAACTCGTAGTTTTTTGGAAGCTTGGCAACCACTTTCAATGAAAGTGATTCTCGTCAGTCTCTGCTTGGGGCTACTTCCATAGGACACAAAGTATAGCCATAGCACTTGGAACTACATTATTTTGCCAAGTTTCAATGAGCTAGCACAAACCGTGTTTGATTTAGTGTTCCAACTACATGTATCCATATAGGTAAAACGGAGTGGAACCTAAACATGAAAACGGTTACTGCAAAGGAACGGTTTAACCTGGAAGAACGAAATTTGGTGAGCCAAGTGGGAGTGGTGTACTGATCATTGCCTGCAAGTATCATCAAGATAGGGTGAAAAAATATTTGCTGAGATTTCAGGAAACTCGTACTTTTTTGGAAGCTTGGCAACCCCTTTCAATGAAAGTGATTCTCGTCAGTCTCTGCTTGGGGCTACGTCCATAGGACACAAACCATAGCCATAGAACTTAGAACTACATTATTGTGCAAAGTTTCAAAGAGCTAGCACAAACCGTGTTTGATTTAGAGTTCCAACTACATGTATCCATATGGGAGAAAACAGAGTGAAACCTAAACATGAAAATGGTTACTGCAAAGGAACGGTTTAACCTAGAAGAACGAAATTTGGTGAGCCATGTGGGATTGGTGTACTGATCATTACCTGCAAGTATCATCAAGATTGGGTGAAAAAATGTTTGCTGAGATTTCAGGAAACTCGTAGTTTTTTGGAAGCTTGGCAACCCTTTCAATGAAAGTGATTCTCGTCAGTCTCTGCTTGGGGCTACTTCCATAGGACACAAACCATAGCCATAGAACTTGGAACTACATTATTGTGCCAAGTTTCAAAGAGCTAGCACAAACCTTGTTTGATTTAGAGTTCCAACTACATGTATCCATATAGGAGAAAACAGAGTGTAACCTAAACATGAAAACGGTTACTGCAAAGGAACGGTTTAACATAGAAGAACGAAATATGGTGAGCTTAGTGGGATTGGTGTACTGATCATTAAATGGAAGTATCATCTAGATTGGGTGAAAAAATGTTTGCTGAGATTTCAGGAAACTCGTAGTTTTTTGGAAGCTTGGCAACCCCTTTCAATGAAAGTGATTCTCGTCAGTCTCTGCTTGGGGCTACTTCCATAGGACACAAACCATAGCCATAGAACTTGGAACTACATTATTTTGCCACGTTTCAAAGAGTTAGCACAAACCGTGATTGATTTAGAGTTCCAAATACATGTATCCATATAGGAGAAAACAGAGTGAAACGTAAACATGAAAACGGTTTCTGCAAAGGAATGGTATAACCTAGAAGAACGAAATTTGGTGAGCCAACTGGGACTGGTGGACTCATAATTACCTGCAAGTATCATCAAGATTGGGTGAAAAAATGTTTGCTGAGATTTCAGGAAACTCGTACTTTTTTGGAAGCTTGGCAACCACTTTCAATGAAAGTGATTCTCGTCAGTCTCTGCTTGGGGCTACTTCCATAGGACACAAAGTATAGCCATAGCACTTGGAACTACATTATTTTGCCAAGTTTCAAAGAGCTAGCACAAACCGTGTTTGATTTAGAGTTCCAACTACATGTATCCATATAGGTAAAACGGAGTGGAACCTAAACATGAAAACGGTTACTGCAAAGGAACGGTTTAACCTGGAAGAACGAAATTTGGTGAGCCAAGTGGGAGTGGTGTACTGATCATTGCCTGCAAGTATCATCAAGATAGGTTGAAAAAATGTTTGCTGAGATTTCAGGAAACTCGTAGTTTTTTGGAAGCTTGGCAACCCCTTCAATGAAAGTGATTCTCGTCAGTCTCTGCTTGTGGCTACTTCCATAGAACACAAACCATAACCATAGAACTTGGAACTACATTATAGTGCCAAGTTTCAAAGAGCTAGCACAAACCGTGTTTGATTTAGAGTTCCAACTACATGTATCCATATAGGAGAAAACAGAGTGAAACCGAAACATGAAAACGGTTACTGCAAAGGAACTGTTTAACCTAGAAAACGAAATTTGGTGAGCCAAGTGGGATTGGTGTACTCATCATTAAATGGATGTATCATCAAGATTGGGTGAAAAAATGTTTGCTGAGATTTTGGAAACTCGTAGTTTTTTGGAAGCTTGGCAACCCCTTTCAATGAAAGTGATTCTCGTCAGTCTCTGCTTGGGGCTACTTCAATAGGACACAAACCATAGCCATAGAACTTGGAACTACATTATTGTGCCAAGTTTCAAAGAGCTAGCACAAACCGTGTTTGATTTAGAGTTCCAACTACATGTATCCATATAGGAGAATACAGAGTGAAACCTAAACATGAAAACGGTTACTGCAAAGGAACGATTTAACCTAGAAGAACGAAATTTGGTCAGCCAAGTGGGAGCGGTGTACTGATCATTACCTGCAAGTATCATCAAGATTGGGTGAAAAAATATTTGCTGAGATTTCATGAAACTCGTAGTTTTTTGGAAGCTTGGCAACCCTTTCAATGAAAGTGATTCTCGGGCTGGAGATGTGGCTCAGCGGAAGCGCGCTCGCCTGGCATGCGTGCGACCCGGGTTCGATCCTCAGCACCACATACCAACAAAGATGTTGTGTCTGCCGAGAACTAAAAAATAAATGTTAAAAATTCTCTCTCTCTCTCTCTCCTCTCTCACTCTCTCTTTAAGAAAAATAAAATAAAATAAAATAAAATATTTAAAAAAAAAAAAAAGTGATTCTCGTCAGTCTCTGCTTGGGGCTACTTCCATATGACACAAACCATAACCATAGAACTTGGAACTACATTATTGTGCCAAGTTTCAAAGAGCTAGCACAAACCTTGTTTGATTTAGAGTTCCAACTACATGTATCCATATAGGAGAAAACAGAGTGAAACGTAAACATGAAAACGGTTTCTGCAAAGGAATGGTATAACCTAGAAGAACGAAATTTGGTGAGCCAACTGGGACTGGTGGACTGATAATTACCTGCAAGTATCATCAAGATTGGGTGAAATAATGTTTGCTGAGATTTCAGGAAACTCGTACTTTTTTGGAAGCTTGGCAACCACTTTCAATGAAAGTGATTCTCGTCAGTCTCTGCTTGGGGCTACTTCCATAGGACACAAAGTATAGCCATAGCACTTGGAAATACATTATTTTGCCAAGTTTCAAAGAGCTAGCACAAACCGTGTTTGATTTAGAGTTCCAACTACATGTATCCATATAGGTAAAACGGAGTGGAACCTAAACATGAAAACGGTTACTGCAAAGGAACGGTTTAACCTGGAAGAACGAAACTTGGTGAGCCAAGTGGGAGTGGTGTACTGATCATTGCCTGCAAGTATCATCAAGATAGGGTGAAAAAATGTTTGCTGAGATTTCAGGAAACTCGTAGATTTTTGGAAGCTTGGCAACCCCTTCAATGAAAGTGATTCTCGTCAGTCTCTGCTTGGGGCTACTTCCATAGGACACAAACCATAACCATAGAACTTGGAACTACATTATAGTGCCAAGTTTCAAAGAGCTAGCACAAACCGTGTTTGATTTAGAGTTCCAACTACATGTATCCATATAGGAGAAAACAGAGTGAAACCTAAACATGAAAATGGTTACTGCAAAGGAACGGTTTAACCTAGAAGAACGAAATTTGGTGAGCCAAGTGGGATTGGTGTACTGATCATTAAATGGATGTATCATCAAGATTGGGTCAAAAAATGTTTGCTGAGATTTCAGGAAACTTGTAGTTTTTGGAAGTTTGGCAACCCCTTTCAATGAAAGTGATTCTCTTCAGTCTCTGCTTGGGGCTACTTCAATAGGACACAACCATAGCCATAGAACTTGGAACTACATTATTGTGCCAAGTTTCAAAGAGCTAGCACAAACCGTGTTTGATTTAGAGTTCCAAATACATGTATCCATATAGGAATAAACAGAGTGAAACCTAAACATGAAAACGGTTACTGCAAAGGAACGATTTAACCTAGAGAACGAAATTTGGTCAGCCAAGTGGGAGTGGTGTACTGATCATTACCTGCAAGTATCATCAAGATTGGGTGAAAAAATATTTGCTGAGATTTCATGAAACTCGTAGTTTTTTGGAAGCTTGGCAACCCTTTCAATGAAAGTGATTCTCGTCAGTCTCTGCTTGGGGCTACTTCCATATGACACAAACCATAACCATAGAACTTGGAACTACATTATAGTGCCAAGTTTCAAAGAGCTAGCACAAACCGTGTTTGATTTAGAGTTCCAACTACATGTATCCATATAGGAGAAAACAGAGTGAAACCTAAACATGAAAACGGTTAATGCAAAGGAACGGTTTAACCTAGAAGAACGAAATTTGGTGAGCCAAGTGGGACTGGTGTACTGATCATTACCTGCAAGTATCATCAAGATTGGGTGAAAAAATGTTTGCTGAGATTTCAGGAAACTCGTAGTTTTTTGGAAGCTTGGCAACCCCTTTCAATGAAAGTGATTCTCGTCAGTCTCTGCTTGGGGCTACTTCCATAGGACACAAACCATAGCCATAGAACTTGGAACTACATTATTGTGCAAAGTTTCAAAGAGCTAGCACAAACCGTGTTTGATTTAGAGTTCCAACTACATGTATCCATATAGGAGAAAACAGAGTGAAACCTAAACATGAAAACGGTTACTGCAAAGGAACGGTTTAACCTAGAAGAACGAAATTTGGTGAGGTTAGTGGGATTGGTGTACTGATCATTAAATGGAAGTATCATCTAGATTGGGTGAAAAAATGTTTGCTGAGATTTCAGGAAACTCGTAGTTTTTTGGAAGCTTGGCAACCCCTTTCAATGAAAGTGATTCTCGTCAGTCTCTGCATGGGGCTACTTCCATAGGACACAAACCATAGCCATAGAACTTGGAACTACATTATTTTGCCACGTTTCAAAGAGCTAGCACAAACCGTGATTGATTTAGAGTTCCAAATACATGTATCCATATAGGAGAAAACGGAGTGGAACCTAAACATGAAAACGGTTACTGCAAAGGAACGATTTAACCTAGAAGAACGAAATTTGGTGAGCCAAGTGGGATTGGTGTACTGATCATTAAATGGATGTATCATCAAGATTTGGTGAAAAAATGTTTGCTGAGATTTCAGGAAACTAGTAGTTTTTTGGAAGTTTGGCAACCCCTTTCAATGAAAGTGATTCTCGTCAGTCTCTGCTTGGGGCTACTTCAATAGGACACAATCCATCGCGATAGAACTTGGAACTACATTATTGTGCCAAGTTTCAAAGAGCTAGCACAAACCGTGTTTGATTTAGAGTTCCAACTACATGTATCCATATAGGAGAAAACAGAGTGAAACCGAAACATGAAAACGGTTACTGCAAAGGAACGGTTTAACCTAGAAAACGAAATTTGGTGAGCCAAGTGGGATTGGTGTACTCATCATTAAATGGATGTATCATCAATATTGGGTGAAAAAATGTTTGCTGAGATTTTGGAAACTCGTAGTTTTTTGGAAGCTTGGCAATCCCTTTCAATGAAAGTGATTCTCGTCAGTCTCTGCTTGGGGCTACTTCAATAGGACACAAACCATAGCCATAGAACTTGGAACTACATTATTGTGCCAAGTTTCAAAGAGCTAGCACAAACCGTGTTTGATTTAGAGTTCCAACTACATGTATCCATATAGGAGAAAACAGAGTGAAACCTAAACATGAAAACGGTTACTGCAAAGGAACGATTTAACCTAGAAGAACGAAATTTGGTCAGCCAAGTGGGAGCGGTGTACTGATCATTACCTGCAAGTATCATCAAGATTGGGTGAAAAAATATTTGCTGAGATTTCATGAAACTCGTAGTTTTTTGGAAGCTTGGCAACCCTTTCAATGAAAGTGATTCTCGGGCTGGAGATGTGGCTCAGCGGAAGCGCGCTCGCCTGGCATGCGTGCGACCCGGGTTCGATCCTCAGCACCACATACCAACAAAGATGTTGTGTCTGCCGAGAACTAAAAAATAAATGTTAAAAATTCTTCTCTCTCTCTCTCCTCTCTCACTCTCTCTTTAAGAATAAAAAAAATAAAATAAAATATTTAAAAAAAAAAAAAAGTGATTCTCGTCAGTCTCTGCTTGGGGCTACTTCCATATGACACAAACCATAACCATAGAACTTGGAACTACATTATTGTGCCAAGTTTCAAAGAGCTAGCACAAACCTTGTTTGATTTAGAGTTCCAACTACATGTATCCATATAGGAGAAAACAGAGTGAAACGTAAACATGAAAAAGGTTTCTGCAAAGGAATGGTATAACCTAGAAGAACGAAATTTGGTGAGCCAACTGGGACTGGTGGACTGATAATTACCTGCAAGTATCATCAAGATTGGGTGAAAAAATGTTTGCTGAGGTTTCAGGAAACTCGTACTTTTTTGGAAGCTTGGCAACCCCTTTCAATGAAAGTGATTCTCGTCAGTCTCTGCTTGGGGCTACTTCCATAGGACACAAAGTATAGCCATAGCACTTGGAACTACATTATTTTGCCAAGTTTCAAAGAGCTAGCACAAACCGTGTTTGATTTAGAGTTCCAACTACATGTATCCATATAGGTAAAACGGAGTGGAACCTAAACATGAAAACGGTTACTGCAAAGGAACGGTTTAACCTGGAAGAACGAAATTTGGTGAGCCAAGTGGGAGTGGTGTACTGATCATTGCCTGCAAGTATCATCAAGATAGGGTGAAAAAATGTTTGCTGAGATTTCAGGAAACTCGTAGATTTTTGGAAGCTTGGCAACCCCTTCAATGAAAGTGATTCTCGTCAGTCTCTGCTTGGGGCTACTTCCATAGGACACAAACCATAACCATAGAACTTGGAACTACATTATAGTGCCAAGTTTCAAAGAGCTAGCACAAACCGTGTTTGATTTAGAGTTCCAACTACATGTATCCATATAGGAAAAAACAGAGTGAAACCTAAACATGAAAATGGTTACTGCAAAGGAACGGTTTAACCTAGAAGAACGAAATTTGGTGAGCCAAGTGGGATTGGTGTACTGATCATTAAATGGATGTATCATCAAGATTGGGTCAAAAAATGTTTGCTGAGATTTCAGGAAACTTGTAGTTTTTTGGAAGTTTGGTAACCGCTTTCAATGAAAGTGATTCTCTTCAGTCTCTGCTTGGGGCTACTTCAATAGGACACAACCATAGCCATAGAACTTGGAACTACATTATTGTGCCAAGTTTCAAAGAGCTAGCACAAACCGTGTTTGATTTAGAGTTCCAAAAACATGTATCCATATAGGAATAAACAGAGTGAAACCTAAACATGAAAACGGTTACTGCAAAGGAACGATTTAACCTAGAAGAACGAAATTTGGTCAGCCAAGTGGGAGCGGTGTACTGATCATTACCTGCAAGTATCATCAAGATTGGGTGAAAAAATGTTTGCTGAGATTTCATGAAACTCGTAGTTTTTTGGAAGCTTGGCAACCCTTTCAATGAAAGTGATTCTCGTCAGTCTCTGCTTGTGGCTACTTCCATATGACACAAACCATAACCATAGAACTTGGAACTACATTATAGTGCCAAGTTTCAAAGAGGTAGCACAAACCGTGTTTGATTTAGAGTTCCAACTACATGTATCCATATAGGAGAAAACAGAGTGAAACCTAAACATGAAAACGGTTACTGCAAAGGAACGGTTTAACCTAGAAGAACGAAATTTGGTGAGCCAAGTGGGACTGGTGTACTGATCATTACCTGCAAGTATCATCAAGATTGGGTGAAAAAAATGTTTGCTGAGATTTCAGGGAAACTCGTAGTTTTTTGGAAGCTTGGCAACCCCTTTCAATGAAAGTGATTCTCGTCAGTCTCTGCTTGGGGCTACTTCCATAGGACACAAACCATAGCCATAGAACTTGGAACTACATTATTGTGCAAAGTTTCAAAGAGCTAGCACAAACCGTGTTTGATTTAGAGTTCCAACTACATGTATCCATATAGGAGAAAACAGAGTGAAACCTAAACATGAAAACGGTTACTGCAAAGGAACGGTTTAACCTAGAAGAACGAAATTTGGTGAGGTTAGTGGGATTGGTGTACTGATCATTAAATGGAAGTATCATCTAGATTGGGTGAAAAAATGTTTGCTGAGATTTCAGGAAACTCGTAGTTTTTTGGAAGCTTGGCAACCCCTTTCAATGAAAGTGATTCTCGTCAGTCTCTGCTTGGGGCTACTTCCATAGGACACAAACCATAGCCATAGAACTTGGAACTACATTATTTTGCCACGTTTCAAAGAGCTAGCACAAACCGTGATTGATTTAGAGTTCCAAATACATGTATCCATATAGGAGAAAACGGAGTGGAACCTATACATGAAAACGGTTACTGCAAAGGAACGGTTTAACCTAGAAGAACGAAATTTGTGAGCCAAGTGGGATTGGTGTACTCATCATTAAATGGATGTATCATCAATATTGGGTGAAAAAATGTTTGCTGAGATTTTGGAAACTCGTAGTTTTTTGGAAGCTTGGCAACCCCTTAAAATGAAAGTGATTCTCGTCAGTCTCTGCTTGGGGCTACTTCAATAGGACACAAACCATAGCCATAGAACTTGGAACTACATTATTGTGCCAAGTTTCAAAGAGCTAGCACAAACCGTGTTTGATTTAGAGTTCCAACTACATGTATCCATATAGGAGAAAACAGAGTGAAACCTAAACATGAAAACGGTTACTGCAAAGGAACGATTTAACCTAGAAGAACGAAATTTGGTCAGCCAAGTGGGAGCGGTGTACTGATCATTACCTGCAAGTATCATCAAGATTGGGTGAAAAAATATTTGCTGAGATTTCATGAAACTCGTAGTTTTTGGAAGCTTGGCAACCCTTTCAATGAAAGTGATTCTCGTCAGTCTCTGCTTGGGGCTACTTCCATATAACACAAACCATAACCATAGAACTTGGAACTACATTATTGTGCCAAGTTTCAAAGAGCTAGCACAACCTTGTTTGATTTAGAGTTCCAACTACATGTATCCATATAGGAGAAAACAGAGTGAAGCGTAAACATGAAAACGGTTTCTGCAAAGGAATGGTATAACCTAGAAGAACCAAATTTGGTGAGCCAACTGGGACTGGTGGACTGATAATTACCTGCAAGTATCATCAAGATTGGGTGAAAAAATGTTTGCTGAGATTTCAGGAAACTCGTACTTTTTTGGAAGCTTGGCAACCACTTTCAATGAAAGTGATTCTCGTCAGTCTCTGCTTGGGGCTACTTCCATAGGACACAAAGTATAGCCATAGCACTTGGAACTACATTATTTTGCCAAGTTTCAAAGAGCTAGCACAAACCGTGTTTGATTTAGAGTTCCAAATACATGTATCCATATAGGTAAAACGGAGTGGAACCTAAACATGAAAACGGTTACTGCAAAGGAACGGTTTAACCTGGAAGAACGAAATTTGGTGAGCCAAGTGGGAGTGGTGTACTGATCATTGCCTGCAAGTATCATCAAGATAGGGTGAAAAAATGTTTGCTGAGATTTCAGGAAACTCGTAGATTTTTGGAAGCTTGGCAACCCCTTCAATGAAAGTGATTCTCGTCAGTCTCTGCTTGGGGCTACTTCCATAGGACACAAACCATAACCATAGAACTTGGAACTACATTATAGTGCCAAGTTTCAAAGAGCTAGCACAAACCGTGTTTGATTTAGAGTTCCAACTACATGTATCCATATAGGAGAATACAGAGTGAAACCTAAACATGAAAATGGTTACTGCAAAGGAACGGTTTAACCTAGAAGAACGAAATTTGGTGAGCCAAGTGGGATTGGTGTACTGATCATTAAATGGATGTATCATCAAGATTGGGTCAAAAAATGTTTGCTGAGATTTCAGGAAACTAGTAGTTTTTTGGAAGTTTGGCAACCCCTTTCAATGAAAGTGATTCTCTTCAGTCTCTGCTTGGGGCTACTTCAATAGGACACAACCATAGCCATAGAACTTGGAACTACATTATTGTGCCAAGTTTCAAAGAGCTAGCACAAACCGTGTTTGATTTAGAGTTCCAAAAACATGTATCCATATAGGAATAAACAGAGTGAAACCTAAACATGAAAACGGTTACTGCAAAGGAACGATTTAACCTAGAAGAACGAAATTTGGTCAGCCAAGTGGGAGTGGTGTACTGATCATTACCTGCAAGTATCATCAAGATTGGGTGAAAAAATATTTGCTGAGATTTCATGAAACTCGTAGTTTTTTGAAGCTTGGCAACCCTTTCAATGAAAGTGATTCTCGTCAGTCTCTGCTTGGGGCTACTTCCATATGACACAAACCATAACCATAGAACTTGGAACTACATTATAGTGCCAAGTTTCAAAGAGCTAGCACAAACCGTGTTTGATTTAGAGTTCCAAATACATGTATCCATATAGGAGAAAACAGAGTGAATCCTAAACATGAAAACGGTTACTGCAAAGGAACGGTTTAACCTAGAAGAACGAAATTTGGTGAGCCAAGTGGGATTGGTGTACTGATCATTACCTGCAAGTATCATCAAGATTGGGTGAAAAAATGTTTGCTGAGATTTCAGGAAACTCGTACTTTTTGGAAGCTTGGCAACCCCTTTCAATGAAAATGATTCTCGTCAGTCTCTGCTTGGGGCTACTTCCATAGGACACAAACCATAGCCATAAAACTTGGAACTACATTATTGTGCAAAGTTTCAAAGAGCTAGCACAAACCGTGTTTGATTTAGAGTTCCAACTACATGTATCCATATAGGAGAAAACAGAGTGAAACCTAAACATGTAAACGGTTACTGCAAAGGAACGGTTTAACCTAGAAGAACGAAATTTGGTGAGCCATGTGGGATTGGTGTACTGATCATTACCTGCAAGTATCATCAAGATTGGGTGAAAAAATGTTTGCTGAGATTTCAGGAAACTCGTAGTTTTTTTGGAAGCTTGGCAACCCTTTCAATGAAAGTGATTCTCCTCAGTCTCTGCTTGGGGCTTCTTCCATAGGACACAAACCATAGCCATAGAACTTGGAACTACATTATTTTGCCACGTTTCAAAGAGCTAGCACAAACCGTGATTGATTTAGAGTTCCAACTACATGTATCCATATAGGAGAAAACGGAGTGGAACCTAAACATGAAAAAGGTTACTGCAAAGGAACGGTTTAACCTAGAAGAAAGAAATTTGGTGAGCCAAGTGGGATTGGTGTACTTATCATTAAATGGAAGTATCATCAAGATTGGGTGAATAAATGTTTGCTGAGATTTCAGGAAACTCGTAGTTTTTTGGAAGCTTGGAAACCCCTTTCAATGAAAGTGATTCTCGTCAGTCTCTGCTTGGGGCTACTTCCATAGGACACAAACTATAGCCATAGCACTTGGAACTACATTATTTTGCCAAGTTTCAAAGACCTAGCACAAACCGTGTTTGATTTAGAGTTCCAAATACATGTATCCATATAGGAGAAAACGGACTGGAACCTAAACATGAAAACGGTTACTGCAAAGGAACGGTTTAACCTAGAAGAACGAAATTTGGTGAGCCAAGTGGGAATGGTGTACTGATCATTAAATGGATGTATCATCAAGATTGGGTGAAAAAATGTTTGCTGAGATTTTGGAAACTCGTAGTTTTTTGGAAGCTTGGCAACCCCTTTCAATGAAAGTGATTCTCGTCAGTCTCTGCTTGGGGCTACTTCAATAGGACACAAACCATAGCCATAGAACTTGGAACTACATTATTGTGCCAAGTTTCAAAGAGCTAGCACAAACCGTGTTTGATTTAGAGTTCCAACTACATGTATCCATATAGGAGAAAACAGAGTGAAACCTAAACATGAAAACGGTTACTGCAAAGGAACGATTTAACCTAGAAGAACGAAATTTGGTCAGCCAAGTGGGAGCGGTGTACTGATCATTACCTGCAAGTATCATCAAGATTGGGTGAAAAAATATTTGCTGAGATTTCATGAAACTCGTAGTTTTTTGGAAGCTTGGCAACCCTTTCAATGAAAGTGATTCTCGTCAGTCTCTGCTTGGGGCTACTTCCATATGACACAAACCATAACCATAGAACTTGGAACTACATTATAGTGCCAAGTTTCAAAGAGCTAGCACAAACCGTGTTTGATTTAGAGTTCCAACTACATGTATCCATATAGGAGAAAACAGAGTGAAACGTAAACATGAAAACGGTTTCTGCAAAGGAATGGTATAACCTAGAAGAACGAAATTTGGTGAGCCAACTGGGACTGGTGGACTGATAATTACCTGCAAGTATCATCAAGATTGGGTGAAAAAATGTTTGCTGAGATTTCAGGAAACTCGTACTTTTTTGGAAGCTTGGGAACGCCTTTCAATGAAAGTGATTCTCGTCAGTCTCTGCTTGGGGCTACTTCCATAGGACACAAACCATAGCCATAGAACTTGGAACTACATTATTTTGCCACGTTTCAAAAAGCTAGCACAAACCGTGTTTGATTTAGAGTTCCAACTACATGTATCCATATAGGGGAAAACAGAGTGAAACCTAAACATGAAAACGGTTACTGCAAAGGAACGGTTTAACCTAGAAGAACGAAATTTGGTGAGCCTAGTGGGATTGGTGTACTGATCATTAAATGGAAGTATCATCAAGATTGGGTGAATAAATGTTTGCTGAGATTTCAGGAAACTCGTAGTTTTTTGGAAGCTTGGCAACCACTTTCAATGAAAGTGATTCTCGTCAGTCTCTGCTTGGGGCTACTTCCATAGGACACAAAGTATAGCCATAGCACTTGGAACTACATTATTTTGCCAAGTTTCAAAGAGCTAGCACAAACCGTGTTTGATTTAGAGTTCCAACTACATGTATCCATATAGGTAAAACGGAGTGGAACCTAAACATGAAAACGGTTACTGCAAAGGAACGGTTTAACCTGGAAGAACGAAATTTGGTGAGCCAAGTGGGAGTGGTGTACTGATCATTGCCTGCAAGTATCATCAAGATAGGGTGAAAAAATGTTTGCTGAGATTTCAGGAAACTCGTAGTTTTTTTGGAAGCTTGGCAACCCCTTCAATGAAAGTGATTCTCGTCAGTCTCTGCTTGGGGCTACTTCCATAGGACACAAACCATAACCATAGAACTTGGAACTTCATTATAGTGCCATGTTTCAAAGAGCTAGCACAAACCGTGTTTGATTTAGAGTTCCAACTACATGTCTCCATATAGGAGAAAAACAGAGTGAAACCTAAACATGAAAATGGTTACTGCAAAGGAACGGTTTAACCTAGAAGAACGAAATTTGGTGAGCCAAGTGGGATTGGTGTACTGATCATTAAATGGATGTATCATCAAGATTGGGTCAAAAAATGTTTGCTGAGATTTCAGGAAACTAGTAGTTTTTTGGAAGTTTGGCAACCCCTTTCAATGAAAGTGATTCTCTTCAGTCTCTGCTTGGGGCTACTTCCATAGGACACAACCATAGCCATAGAACTTGGAACTACATTATTGTGCCAAGTTTCAAAGAGCTAGCACAAACCGTGTTTGATTTAGAGTTCCAAATACATGTATCCATATAGGAATAAACAGAGTGAAACCTAAACATGAAAACGGTTACTGCAAAGGAACGATTTAACCTAGAAGAACGAAATTTGGTCAGCCAAGTGGGAGTGGTGTACTGATCATTACCTGCAAGTATCATCAAGATTGGGTGAAAAAATGTTTGCTGAGATTTCAGGAAACTCGTAGTTTTTTGGAAGCTTGGCAACCCCTTTCAATGAAAGTGATTCTCGTCAGTCTCTGCTTGGGGCTACTTCCATATGACACAAACCATAACCATAGAACTTGGAACTACATTATAGTGCCAAGTTTCAAAGAGCTAGCACAAACCGTGTTTGATTTAGAGTTCCAACTACATGTATCCATATAGGAGAAAACAGAGTGAAACCTAAACATGAAAACGGTTACTGCAAAGGAACGGTTTAACCTAGAAGAACGAAATTTGGTGAGCCAAGTGGGACTGGTGTACTGATCATTACCTGCAAGTATCATCAAGATTGGGTGAAAAAATGTTTGCTGAGATTTCAGGAAACTCGTACTTTTTTGGAAGCTTGGCAACCCCTTTCAATGAAAGTGATTCTCGTCAGTCTCTGCTTGGGGCTACTTCCATAGGACACAAACCATAGCCATAGAACTTGGAACTACATTATTGTGCAAAGTTTCAAAGAGCTAGCACAAACCGTGTTTGATTTAGAGTTCCAACTACATGTATCCATATATGAGAAAACAGAGTGAAACCTAAACATGAAAACGGTTACTGCAAAGGAACGGTTTAACCTAGAAGAACGAAATTTGGTGAGCCATGTGGGATTGGTGTACTGATCATTACCTGCAAGTATCATCAAGATTGGGTGAAAAAATGTTTGCTGAGATTTCAGGAAACTCGTAGTTTTTTGGAAGCTTGGCAACCCTTTCAATGAAAGTGATTCTCGTCAGTCTCTGCTTGGGGCTACTTCCATAGGACACAAACCATTGCCATAGAACTTGGAACTACATTATTTTGCCACGTTTCAAAGAGCTAGCACAAACCGTGATTGATTTAGAGTTCCAACTACATGTATCCATATAGGAGAAAACGGAGTGGAACCTAAACATGAAAACGGTTACTGCAAAGGAACTGTTTAACCTAGAAGAACGAAATTTGGTGAGCCAAGTGCGATTGGTGTACTGATCATTACATGGATGTATCATCAAGATTGGGTGAAAAAATGTTTGCTGAGATTTCAGGAAACTAGTAGTTTTTTGGAAGTTTGGCAACCCCTTTCAATGAAAGTGATTCTCGTCAGTCTCTGCTTGGGGCTACTTCAATAGGACACAAACCATAGCCATAGAACTTGGAACTACATTATTTTGCTACGTTTCAAAGAGCTAGCACAAACCGTGATTGATTTAGAGTTCCAACTACATGTATCCATATAGGAGAAAACGGAGTGGAACCTAAACATGAAAACGGTTACTGCAAAGGAACGGTTTAACCTAGAAGAACGAAATTTGGTTAGCCAAGTGGGATTGGTGTACTGATCATTAAATGGATGTATCATCAAGATTGGGTGAAAAAATGTTTGCTGAGATTTCAGGAAACTAGTAGTTTTTTGGAAGTTTGGCAACCCCTTTCAATGAAAGTGATTCTCGTCAGTCTCTGCTTGGGGCTACTTCAATAGGACACAAACCATCCGCGATAGAACTTGGAACTACATTATTGTGCCAAGTTTCAAAGAGCTAGCACAAACCGTGTTTGATTTAGAGTTCCAACTACATGTATCCATATAGGTAAAACGGAGTGGAAACTAAATATGAAAACGGTTATTGCAAAGGAACGGTTTAACCTGGAAGAACGAAATTTGGTGAGCCAAGTGGGAGTGGTGTACTGATTATTGCCTGCAAGTATCATCAAGATAGGGTGAAAAAATGTTTGCTGAGATTTCAGGAAACTCGTAGTTTTTTTGGAAGCTTGGCAACCCCTTCAATGAAAGTGATTCTCGTCAGTCTCTGCTTGGGGCTATTTCCATAGGACACAAACCATAACCATAGAACTTGGAACTACATTATAGTGCCAAGTTTCAAAGAGCTAGCACAAACCGTGTTTGATTTAGAGTTCCAACTATATGTATCCATATAGGAGAAAACAGAGTGAAACCTAAACATGAAAATGGTTACTGCAAAGGAACGGTTTAACCTAGAAGAACGAAATTTGGTGAGCCAAGTGGGATTGGTGTACTGATCATTAAATGGATGTATCATCAAGATTGGGTCAAAAAATGATTGCTGAGATTTCACGAAACTAGTAGTTTTTTGGAAGTTTGGCAACCCCTTTCAATGAAAGTGATTCTCGTCAGTCTCTGCTTGGGGCTACTTCAATAGGACACAACCATAGCCATAGAACTTGGAACTACATTATTGTGCCAAGTTTCAAAGAGCTAGCACAAACCGTGTTTGATTTAGAGTTCCAACTACATGTATCCATATAGGAGAAAACAGAGTGAAACCTAAACATGAAAACGGTTACTGCAAAGGAACGATTTAACCTAGAAGAACGAAATTTGGTCAGCCAAGTGGGAGTGGTGTACTGATCATTACCTGCAAGTATCATCAAGATTGGGTGAAAAAATGTTTGCTGAGATTTCATGAAACTCCTAGTTTTTTGGAAGCTTGGCAACCCTTTCAATGAAAGTGATTCTCGTCAGTCTCTGCTTGTGGCTACTTCCATATGACACAAACCATAACCATAGAACTTGGAACTACATTATATTGCCAAGTTTCAATGAGCTAGCACAAACCGTGTTTGCTTTAGAGTTCCAACTACATGTATCCATAGAGGAGAAAACAGAGTGAAACCTAAACATGAAAACGGTTACTGCAAAGGAACGGTTTAACCTAGAAGAACGAAATTTGGTGAGCCAAGTGGGACTGGTGTACTGATCATTGCCTGCAAGTATCATCAAGATTGGGTGAAAAAATATTTGCTGAGATTTCAGGAAACTCGTACTTTTTTGGAAGCTCGGGAACCCCTTTCAATGAAAGTGATTCTCGTCAGTCTCTGCTTGGGGCTACTTCCATAGGACACAAACCATAGCCATAGAACTTGGAACTACATTATTGTGCCAAGTTTCAAAGAGCTAGCACAAACCGTGTTTGATTTAGAGTTCCAACTACATGTATCCATATAGGAGAAAACAGAGTGAAACCTAAACATGAAAACGGTTACTGCAAAGGAACGGTTTAACCTAGAAGAACGAAATTTGGTGAGCCAAGTGGGATTGGTGTACTGATCATTAAATGGATGTATCATCAAGATTGGGTGAAACAATGTTTGCTGAGATTTCAGGAAACTCGTACTTTTTTGGAAGCTAGGCAACCCCTTTCAATGAAAGTGATTCTCGTCAGTCTCTGCTTGGGGCTACTTCCATAGGACACAAACCATAACGATAGAACTTGGAACTACATTATTTTGCCAATTTTCAAAGAGCTAGCACAAACCGTTTTTGATTTAGAGTTCCAACTACATGTATCCATATAGGAGAAAACAGAGTGAAACCTAAACATGAAAACGGTTACTGCAAAGGAACGGTTTAACCTAGAAGAACGAAATTTGGTGAGCCAAGTGGGATTGGTGTACTCATCATTACCTGCAAGTATCATAAAGATTGGGTCAAAAAATGATTGCTGAGATTTCCTGAAACTCGTAGTTTTTTGGAAGCTTGTCAACCCCTTTCAATGAAAGTGATTTTCGTCAGTCTCTGCTTGGGGCTACTTCCATAGGACACAAACCATTGCCATAGGAATTGGAACTACATTATTGTGCCAAGTTTCAAAGAGCTAGCAAAAACCGTGTTTGACTTAGAGTTCCAACTACATGTATCCATTTAGGAGAAAACAGAGTGAAACATAAAAATGAAAACGGATATTGTAAACGAATGGGTGAACCTAGAAGAACGAAATTTGGTTAGCCGAGTGGGATTGTTGAACTGATCATTACCTGCAAGTATCATCAAGATTGGGTGAAAAAATGTTTGCTGAGATTTCAGGAAACTCGTAGTTTTTTGGAAGCTTGGCAACCCCTTTCAATGAAAGTGATTCTCGTCAGTCTCTGTTTGGGGCTACTTTAATAGGACTCAAACCACAGAGATAGAACTTGGAACTATTTTATTGTGCCAAGTTTCAGAGAGCTAGCACAAACCGTGTTTGATTTAGAGATCCAACCACATGTATCCATTTAGGAGAAAACAGAGTGAAACATAAAAATGAAAACGGATATTGTAAATGAACGGGTGAACCTAGAAGAACGAAATTTGTTTAGCCGAGTGGGATTGGTGAACTGATCATTACCTGCAAGTATCATCAATATTGGGTGAAAAAATGTTTGCTGAGATTTCAGGAAACTCGTAGTTTTTTGGAAGCTTGGCAACCCCTTTCAATGAAAGTGATTCTCGTCAGTCTCTGCTTGTGGCTACTTCAATAGGAAACAAACAACAGAGATAGAACTTGGAACTACACTATTGTGCCAAGTTTCAAAGAGCTAGCACAAACCGTGTTTGATTTAGAGTTCCACCTACATGTATCCATATAGGAGAAAACAGAGTGAAACCTAAACATGAAAACGGTTACTGCAAAGGAACGGTGTAACCTAGAAGAAGGAAATTTGGTGAGCCAAGTGGGACTGGTGTACTGATCATTACCTGCAAGTATCATCAAGATTGGGTGAAAAAATGTTTGCTGAGATTTGAGGAAACTCGTACTTTTTTGGAAGCTTGGCAACCCCTTTCAATGAAAGTGATTCTCGTCAGTCTCTGCTTGGGGCTACTTCCATAGGACACAAACCATAACGATAGAACTTGGAACAACATTTTTTTGCCAAGTTTCAAAGAGCTAGCACAAACCGTTTTTGATTTAGTGTTCCATCTACATGTATCCACATAGGAGAAAACAGAGTGAAACCTAAACATGAAAACGGTTACTGCAAAGGAACGGTTTAACCTAGAAGAACGAAATTTGGTGAGCCAAGTGGGATTGGTGTACTCATCATTACCTGCAAGTATCATAAAGATTGGGTGAAAAAATGATTGCTGAGATTTCCGGAAACTCGTAGTTTTTTGGAAGCTTGTCCACCCCTTTCAATGAAAGTGATTCTCGTCAGTCTCTGCTTGGGGCTACTTCCATAGGACACAAACCATTGCCATAGAACTTGGAACTACATTATTGTGCCAAGTTTCAAAGAGCTAGCAAAAACCGTGTTTGACTTAGAGTTCCAACTACATGTATCCATTTAGGAGAAAACAGAGTGAAACATAAAAATGAAAACGGATATTGTAAACGAACGGGTGAACCTAGAAGAACGAAATTTGTTTAGCTGAGTGGGATTGGTGAACTGATCATTACCTGCAAGTATCATCAAGATTGGGAGAAAAAATGTTTGCTGAGATTTCAGGAAACTCGTAGTTTTTTGGAAGCTTGGCAAACGCTTTCAATGAAAGTGATTCTCGTCAGTCTCTGCTTGGGGATACTTCAATAGGAAACAAACCATAGAGATAGAACTTGGAACTACTTTTTTGTGCCAAGTTTCAGAGAGCTACCACAAACCGTGTTTGATTTAGAGTTCCAACTACATGTATCCATATAGGAGAAAACAGAGTGAAACCTAAACATGAAAACGGTTACTGCAAACGAACAGGTGAACCTAGAAGAACCAAATTTGTTTAGTCGAGTGGGATTGGTGAACTGATCATTACCTGCAAGTATCATCAAGATTGGGTGAAAAAATGTTTGCTGAGATTTCCGGAAACTCGTAGTTTTTCGGAAGCTTCGCAACCCTTTTCAATGAAAGTGATTCTCGTCAGTCTCTGCTTGGGGCTACTTCCGTAGGACACAAACCATAGAAATAGAACTTGGAACTACATTATTTTGCCAAGTTTCAAAGAGCTAGCACAAACCGTGTTTGATTTAGAGTTCCAACTACATATATCCATATAGGAGAACACAGAGTGAAATCTAAACATGAAAACGGTTACTGCAAAGGAACGGTATAACCTAGAAGAAGGAAATTTGGTGAGCCAAGGAGGACTGGTGTACTGATCATTACCTGCAAGTATCATCAAACTGGGTGAAAAAATATTTGCTGAGATTTCCGCAAACTCGTAGTTTTTTGGAAGCTTTTCAACCCCTTTCAATGAAAGTGATTCTCGTCAGGCTCTGCTTTGGTCTACATCAATAGGAAACAAAACATAGAGATAGAACTTGGAACTACTCTATTGTGCCAAGTTTCAAAGGGCTAGCACAAACCGTGTTTGATTTAGAGTTCCAACTACATGTATCCATATAGGAGAAAACAGAGTGAAACCTAAACATGAAAACGGTTACTGCAAAGAACGGTTTAACCTAGAAGAACGAAATTTGGTGAGCCAAGTGGGATTGGTGTACTCATCATTACCTGCAAGTATCATAAAGATTGGGTGAAAAAATGATTGCTGAGATTTCCTGAAACTCGTAGTTTTTTGGAAGCTTGTCAACCCCTTTCAATGAAAGCGATTTTCTTCAGTCTCTGCTTGGGGCTACTTCCATAGGACACAAACCATTGCCATAGAACTTGGAACTACATTATTGTGCCAAGTTTCAAAGAGCTAGCAAAAACCGTGTTTGACTTAGAGTTCCAACTACATGTATCCATTTAGGAGAAAACAGAGTGATACATAAAAATGAAAACGGATATTGTAAACGAATGGGTGAACCTAGAAGAACGAAATTTGGTTAGCCGAGTGGGATTGGTGAACTGATCATTACCTGCAAGTATCATAAAGATTGGGAGAAAAAATGTTTGCTGAGATTTCAGGAAACTAGTAGTTTTTTGGAAGCTTGGCAACCCCTTTCAATGAAAGTGATTCTCGTCAGTCTCTGTTTGGGGCTACTTTAATAGGACTCAAACCACAGAGATAGAACTTGGAACTATTTTATTGTGCCAAGTTTCAGAGAGCTAGCACAAACCGTGTTTGATTTAGAGATCCAACTACATGTATCCATTTAGGAGAAAACAGAGTGAAACATAAAAATGAAAACGGATATTGTAAATGAACGGGTGAACCTAGAAGAACGAAATTTGTTTATCCGAGTGGGATTGGTGAACTGATCATTACCTGCAAGTATCATCAAGATTGGGTGAAAAAATGTTTGCTGAAATTTCAGGAAACTCGTAGTTTTTTGGAAGCTTGGCAACCCCTTTCAATGAAAGTGATTCTCGTCAGTATCTGCTTGGGGCTACTTCAATAGGAAACAAACAACAGAGATAGAACTTGGAACTACATTATTGTGCCAAGTTTCAAAGAGCGAGCACAAACCGTGTTTGATTTAGAGTTCCAACTACATGTATCCACATAGGAGAAAACAGAGTGAAACCTAAACATGAAAATGGTTACTGCAAAGCAACGGTTTAACCTAGAAGAAGGAAATTTGGTGAGCCAAGTGGGTTTGGTGTACTGATCATTACCTGCAAGTATCATCAAGATTGGGTGAAAAAATGTTTGCTGAGATTTCCGGAAACTCGTACTTTATGGAGGCTTGGCAACCCCTTTGAATGAAAGTGATTCTCGACAGTCTCTGCTTGGGGCTACTTCCATAGGACACAAACCATAACCATAGAACTTGGAACTACATTATTTTGCCAAGTTTCAAAGAGCTAGCACAAACCGTTTTTGATTTAGAGTTCCAACTACATGTATCCATATAGGAGAAAACAGAGTGAAACCTAAACATGAAAACGGTTACTGCAAAGGAACGGTTTAACCTAGAAGAACGAAATTTGGTGAGCCAAGTGGGATTGGTGTACTCATCATTACCTGCAAGTATCATAAAGATTGGTTGAAAAAATGATTGCTGAGATTTCCTGAAACTCGTAGTTTTTTGGAAGCTTGTCAACCCCTTTCAATGAAAGTGATTCTCGTCAGTCTCTGCTTGGGGCTTCTTCCATAGGACACAAACCATTGCCATAGAACTTGGAACTACATTATTGTGCCAAGTTTCAAAGAGCTAGCAAAAACCGTGTTTGACTTAGAGTTCCAACTACATGTATCCATTTAGGAGAAAACAGAGTGAAACATAAAAATGAAAACGGATATTGTAAACGAATGGGTGAACCTAGAAGAACGAAATTTGTTTAGCCGAGTGGGATTGGTGAACTGATCATTACCTGCAAGTATCATCAATATTGGGTGAAAAAATGTTTGCTGAGATTTCAGGAAACTCGTAGTTTTTTGGAAGTTTGGCAACCCCTTTCAATGAAAGTGATTCTCGTCAGTCTCTGCTTGGGGCTACTTCAATAGGAAACAAACAACAGAGATAGAACTAGGAACTACATTATTGTGCCAAGTTTCAAAGAGCTAGCACAAACCGTGTTTCATTTAGAGTTCCAACTACATGTATCCATATAGGAGAAAACAGAGTGAAACCTAAACATGAAAACGGTTACTGCAAAGCAACGGTTTAACCTAGAAGAAGGAAATTTGGTGAGCCAAGTGGGTTTGGTGTACTGATCATTACCTGCAAGTATTATCAAGATTGGGTGAAAAAATGTTTGCTAAGATTTCCGGAAACTCGTACTTTTTGGAGGCTTGGCAACCCCTGTGAATGAAAGTGATTCTCGTCAGTCTCTGCTTGGGGCTACTTCCATAGAACACAAACCGTAGCGATAGAACTTGGAACTACATTATTGGGCCAAGTTTCAAAGAGCTAGCAAAAACCGTGTTTGATTTACAGTTCCAACTACATGTATCCATATAGGAGAAAACAGAGTGAAACCTAAACATGAAAACGGTTACTGCAAAGGAACGGTGTAACCTAGAAGAAGGAAATTTGGTGAGCCAAGTGGGACTGGTGTACTGATCATTAAATGGAAGTATCATCAAGATTGGGTGAAAAAATGTTTGCTGAGATATCAGGAAACTCGTAGTTTTTTGGAAGCTTGGAAACCCCTTTCAATGAAAGTGATTCTCGTCAGTCTCTGCTTGGGGCTACATCCATAGGACACAAACCATAGCCATAGAACTTGGAACTACATTATTGTGCCAAGTTTCAAAGAGCTAGCACAAACCGTGTTTGATTTAGAGTTCCAACTACATGTATCAATATAGGAGAAAACATAGTGAAACCTAAACATGAAAACGGTTACTGCAAAGGAAAGGTTTAACCTAGAAGAACGAAATTTGGTGAGCCAAGTGGGACTGGTGGACTGATCACTACCTGCAAGTATCATCAAGATTGGGTGAAAAAATATTTGCTGAGATTTCAGGAAACTCGAAGTTTTTCGGAAGCTTGGCAACCCATTTCAATGAAAGTGATTCTCGTCAGTCTCTGCTTGGGGCTACTTCCATAGGACACAAACCATAGAAATAGAACTTGGAACTACATTATTGTGCCAAGTTTCAAAGAGCTAGCACAAACCGTGTTTGATTTAGACTTCCAACTACATGTATCCATATAGGAGAAAACAGAGTGAAACCTAAACATGGAAACGGTCACTGCAAAGGAACGGTTTAACCTAGAAGAATGAATTTTGGTGAGCCAAGTGGGATTGGTGTACTCATCATTACCTGCAAGTATCATATAGATTGGGTCAAAAAATGATTGCTGAGATTTCAGGAAACTCGTAGTTTTTTGGAAGCTTGGCAACCCCTTTCAATGAAAGTGATTCTCGTCAGTCTCTGCTTGGGGCTACTACCATAGGACACAAACCATAACGATAGAACTTGGAACTACATTATTGTGCCAAGTTTCAAAGAGCTAGCACAAACCGTTTTTGATTTAGAGTTCCAAATACATGTATCCATGTAGGAGAAAACAGAGTGAAACCTAAACATGAAAACGGTTACTGCAAAGGAACGGTTTAACCTAGAGGAACCAAATTTGGTGAGCCAACTGGGATTGGTTTACTCATCATTACCTGCAAGTATCATCAAGATAGGGTGAAAAAATATTTGCTGAGATTTCAGGAAACTCGTACTTTTTTGGAAGCTTGGCAACCCTTTCAATGAAAGTGATTCTCGTCAGTCTCTGCTTGGGGCTACTTCCATGGGACACAAACCATAGCGATAGAACTTGGAACTACATTATTGTGCCAAGTTTCAAAGAGCTAGCACAAACCGTGTTTGATTTGGAGATCTAACTACATGTATCCATATAGGAGAAAACAGAGTGAAACCTAAACATGAAAACGGTTACTGCAAAGCAACGGTTTAACCTAGAAGAACGAAATTTGGTGAGCCAAATGGGACTGGTGTACTGATCATTAAATGGAAGTATCATCAAGATTCGGTGAAAAAATATTTGCTGAGATATCAGGAAACTCGTAGTTTTTTTGAAGCTTGGCAACCCCTTTCAATGAAAGTGATTCTCGTCAGTCTCTGCTTGGGGCTACTTCCATGGGACACAAACCATAGCGATAGAACTTGGAACTACATTATTGTGCCAAGTTTCAAAGAGCTAGCACAAACCGTGTTTGATTTAGAGTTCTAACTACATGTATCCATATAGGAGAAAACAGAGTGAAACCTAAACATGAAAACGGTTACTGCAAAGGAACGGTTTAACCTAGAAGAACTAAATTTGGTGAGCCTAGTGGGATTGGTGTACTGATCATTAAATGAAAGTATCATCAAGATTGGGTGAAAAAATGTTTGCTGAGATTTCCGGAAACTCGTAGTTTTTTGGAAGCTTCAAAACCCCTTTCAATGAAAGTGATTCTCGTCAGTCTCTGCTTGGGGCTACTTCCATGGGACACAAACCATAGCGATAGAACTTGGAACTACATTATTGTGCCAAGTTTCAAAGAGCGAGCACAAACCATGTTTGATTTAGAGTTCCAACTACATGTATCCATATAGGAGAAAACAGAGTGAAACCTAAACATGAAAACGGTTAATGCAAACGAACGGGTGAACCTAGAAGTACCAAATTTGTTTAGTCGAGTGGGATTGGTGATCTGATCATTACCTGCAAGTATCATCAAGATTGGGTGTAAAAATGTTTGCTTAGATTTCCGGAAACTCGTAGTTTTTCGTAAGCTTGGCAACCCTTTTCAATGAAAGTGATTCTCGTCAGTCTCTGCTTGGGGCTACTTCCGTAGGACACAAACCATAGAAATAGAACTTGGAACTACATTATTTTGCCAAGTTTCAAAGAGCTAGCACAAACCGTGTTTGATTTAGAGTTCCAACTACATGTATCCATATACGAGAAAACAGAGTGAAATCTAAACATGAAAACAGTTACTGCAAAGGAACGGTATAACCTAGAAGAACGAAATTTGGTGAGCCTAGTGGGACTGGTGTACTGATCATTACCTGGAAGTATCATCAAGATAGGGTGAAAAAATGTTTGCTGAGATTTCAGGAAACTCGTACTTTTTTGGAAGCTTGGCAACCCCTTTCAATGAAAGTGGTTCTCGTCAGTCTCTGCTTGGGGCTACTTCCATAGGACACAAACCATAACGATAGAACTTGGAACTACATTATTTTGCCAAGTTTCAAAGAGCTAGCACAAACCGTTTTTGATTTAGAGTTCCATCTACATGTATCCATATAGGAGAAAACAGAGTGAAACCTAAACATGAAAACGGTTACTGCAAAGGAACGCTTTAACCTAGAAGAACGAAATTTGGTGAGCCAAGTTTGACTGGTGTAGTGATCATTAAATGGAAGTATCATCAAGATTGGGTGAAAAAATGTTTGCTGAGATATCAGGAAACTCGTAGTTTTTTGGAAGCTTGGCAACCCCTTTCAATGAAAGTGATTCTCGTCAGTCTCTGCTTGGGGCTACATCCATAGGACACAAACCAGAGCCATAGAACTTGGAACTACATTATTGTGCCAAGTTTCAAAGAGCTAGCACAAACCGTGTTTGATTTAGAGTTCCAACTACATGTATCAACATAGGAGAAAACCTAGTGAAACCTAAACATGAAAACGGTTACTGCAAAGGAACGGTTTAACCTAGAAGAACGAAATTTGGTGAGCCAAGTGGGATTGGTGTACTCATCATTACCTTCAAGTATCATAAAGATTGGGTGAAAAAATGATTGATGAGATTTCCGGAAACTCGTAGTTTTTTGGAAGCTTGTCAACCCCTTTCAATGAAAGTGATTCTCGTCAGTCTCTGCTTGGGGCTACTTCCATAGGACACAAACCATTGCCATAGAACTTGGAACTACATTATTGTGCCAAGTTTCAAAGAGCTAGCAAAAACCGTGTTTGACTTAGAGTTCCAACTACATGTATCCATTTAGGAGAAAACATTGTGAAACATAAAAATGAAAAAGGATATTGTAAACGAACGGGTGAACCTAGAAGAACGAAATTTGTTTAGCTGAGTGGGATTGGTGAACTGATCATTACCTGCAAGTATCATCAAGATTGGGAGAAAAAAAAATTGCTGAGATTTCAGGAAACTCGTAGTTTTTTGGAAGCTTGTCAACCCCTTTCAATGAAAGTGATTCTCGTCAGTCTCTGCTTGGGGCTACTTCCGTAGGACACAAACCATAGAAATAGAACTTGGAACTACATTATTTGGCCAAGTTTCAAAGAGCTAGCACAAACCGTGTTTGATTTAGAGTTCCAACTACATGTATCCATATAGGAGAAAACAGAGTGAAATCTAAACATGAAAACGGTTACTGCAAAGGAACGGTATAACCTAGAAGAAGGAAATTTGGTGAGCCAAGTGGGACTGGTGTACTGATCATTACCTGCAAGTATCATCAAACTGGGTGAAAAAATATATGCTGAGATTTCAGGAAACTCGTAGTTTTTTGGAAGCTTGCCAACCCCTTTCAATTAAAGTGATTTTCGTCAGGCTCTGCTTGGGGCTACATCAATAGGAAACAAACCATAGAGAGAGAACTTGGAACTACATTATTGTGCCAAGTTTCAAAGAGCTAGCACAAACCGTGTTTTATTTAGAGTTCCAACTACATGTATCCATATAGGAGAAAACAGAGTGAAACCTAAACATGAAAACGGTTACTGCAAACGAACGGGTGAACCTAGAAGAACCAAATTTGTTTAGTCGAGTGGGATTGGTGAACTGATCATTACCTGCAAGTATCATCAAGATTGGGTGTAAAAATGTTTGCTTAGATTTCCGGAAACTCGTAGTTTTTCGTAAGCTTGGCAACCCTTTTCAATGAAAGTGATTCTCGTCAGTCTCTGCTTGGGGCTACTTCCGTAGGACACAAACCATAGAAATAGAACTTGGAACTTTTTTATTTTGCCAAGTTTCAAAGAGCTAGCACAAACCGTGTTTGATTTAGAGTTCCAACTACATGTATCCATATACGAGAAAACAGAGTGAAATCTAAACATGAAAACGGTTACTGCAAAGGAACGGTATAACCTAGAAGAACGAAATTTGGTGAGCCAAGTGGGACTGGTGTACTGATCATTACCTGGAAGTATCATCAAGATAGGGTTAAAAAAAATGTTTGCTGAGATTTCAGGAAACTCGTACTTTTTTGGAAGCTTGGCAACCCCTTTCAATGAAAGTGGTTCTCGTCACTCTCTGCTTGGGGCTACTTCCATAGGACACAAACCATAGCCATAGAACTTGGAACTACATTATTGTGCCAAGTTTCAAAGAGCTAGCACAAACCGTGTTTGATTTAGAGTTCCAACTACATGTATCCATATAGGAGAAAACAGAGTGAAACCTAAACATGAAAACGGTTACTGCAAAGGAAAGGTTTAACCTAGAAGAACGAAATTTGGTGAGCCAAGTGGGACTGGTGGACTGATCACTACCTGCAAGTATCATCAAGATTGGGTGAAAAAATATTTGCTGAGATTTTCGGAAACTCGAAGTTTTTCGGAAGCTTGGCAACCCTTTTCAATGAAAGTGATTCTCGTCAGTCTCTGCTTGGGGCTACTTCCGTAGGACACAAACCATAGAAATAGAACTTGGAACTACATTATTGTGCCAAGTTTCAAAGAGCTAGCACAAACCGTGTTTGATTTAGACTTCCAACTACATGTATCCATATAGGAGAAAACAGAGTGAAACCTAAACATGGAAACGGTTACTGCAAAGGAACGGTTTAACCTAGAAGAATGAAATTTGGTGAGCCAAGTGGGATTGGTGTACTGATCATTAAATGAAAGTATCATCAAGATTGGGTGAAAAATGTTTGCTGAGATTTCCGGAAACTCGTAGTTTTTTGGAAGCTTGGCAACCCCTTTCAATGAAAGTGATTCTCGTGAGTCTCTGCTTGGGGCTACTTCCATGGGACACAAACCATAGCGATAGAACTTGGAACTACATTATTGTGCCAAGTTTCAAAGAGCGAGCACAAACCGTGTTTGATTTAGAGTTCCAAATACATGTATCCATATAGGAGAAAACAGAGTGAAACCTAAACATGAAAACGGTTAATGCAAAGAATCGGTTTAACCTAGAAGAAGGAAATTTGGTGAGCCAAGTGGGACTGGTGTCCTGATCATTACCTGCAAGTATCATCAAGATTGGGTGAAAAAATATTTGCTGAGATTTCAGGAAACTCGTACTTTTTTGGAAGCTTGGCAACCCCTTTCAATGAAAGTGATTCTCGTCACTCTCTGCTTGGGGCTACTTCCATAGGACACAAACCATAACGATAGATCTTGGAACTACATTATTGTGCCAAGTTTCAAAGAGCTAGCACAAACTGTTTTTGATTTAGAGTTCCATCTACATGTATCCATATAGGAGAAAACAGAGTGAAACCTAAACATGAACACGGTTACTGTAAAGGAACGGTTTAACCTAGAAGAACGAAATTTGGTGAGCCAAATGGGACTGGTGTACTGATCATTAAATGGAAGTATCATCAAGATTCGGTGAAAAAATGTTTGCTGAGATATCAGGAAACTCGTAGTTTTTTTGAAGCTTGGCAACCCCTTTCAATGAAAGTGATTCTCATCAGTCTCTGCTTGGGGCTACTTCCATAGGACACAAACCATAGCCATAGAACTTGGAACTACATTATTGTGCCAAGTTTCAAAGAGCTAGCACAAACGGTGTTTGATTTAGAGTTCCAACTACATGTATCCATATAGGAGAAAACAGAGTGAAACCTAAACATGAAAACGGTTACTGCAAAGCAACTGTTTAAACAAGAAGAACGAAATTTGTTGAGCCAAGTGGTACTGGTGTACTGATGATTACCTGCAAGTATCATCAAGATTGGGTGAAAAAATGTTTCCTGAGATTTAGGAAACTCGTAGTTTTTTGGAAGCTGGCAACCCCTCTCAATGAAAGTGATTCTCGTCAGTCTCTGCTTGGGGCTACTTCCATAGGACACAAACCATAGCCATAGAAATGGGAACTACATTATTGTGCCAAGTTTCAAAGAGCTAGCACAAACCGTGTTTGATTTAGAGTTCCAACTACATGTATCAATATAGGAGAAAACATAGTGAAACCTAAACATGAAAACGGTTACTGCAAAGGAAAGGTTTAACCTAGAAGAACGAAATTTGGTGAGCCAAGTGGGACTAGTGGACTGATCACTACCTGCAAGTATCATCAAGATTGGGTGAAAAAATATTTGCTGAGATTTTCGGAAACTCGAAGTTTTTCGGAAGCTTGGCAACCCTTTTCAATGAAAGTGATTCTCGTCAGTCTCTGCTTGGGGCTACTTCCGTAGGACACAAACCATAGAAATAGAACTTGGAACTACATTATTGTGCCAAGTTTCAAAGAGCTAGCACAAACCGTGTTTGATTTAGACTTCCAACTACATGTATCCATATAGGAGAAAACAGAGTGAAACCTAAACATTGAAACGGTCACTGCAAAGGAACGGTTTAACCTAGAAGATTGAAATTTGGTGAGCCAAGTGGGATTGGTGTACTGATCATTAAATGAAAGTATCATCAAGATTGGGTGAAAAATGTTTGCTGAGATTTCCGGAAACTCGTAGTTTTTTGGAAGCTTGGCAACCCCTTTCAATGAAAGTGATTCTCGTCAGTCTCTGCTTGGGGCTACTTCCATGGGACACAAACCATAGCGATAGAACTTGGAACTACATTATTGTGCCAAGTTTCAAAGAGCGAGCAAAAACCGTGTTTGATTTAGAGTTCCAACTACATGTATCCATATAGGAGAAAACAGAGTGAAACCTAAACATGAAAACGGTTAATGCAAAGAAACGGTTTAACCTAGAAGAAGGAAATTTGGAGAGCCAAGTGGGACTGGTGTCCTGATCATTACCTGCAAGTATCATCTAGATTGGGTGAAAAAATGTTTGCTGAGATTTCAGGAAACTCGTAGTTTTTTGGAAGCTTGGCAACCCCTTTCAATGAAAGTGATTCTCGTCAGTCTCTGCTTGGGGCTACTTCATTAGACACAAACCATTGCCATGAAACTTGGAACTACATTATTGTGCCAAGTTTCAAAGAGCTAGCACAAACCGTGTTTGATTTAGAGTTCCAACTACATGTATCCATATAGGAGGAAACAGAGTGAAACCTAAACATGAAAACTGTTACTGCAAAGCAACGGTTTAACCTAGAAGAACGAAATTTGGTGAGCCAAGTGGGATTGGTGTACTGATCATTACCTGCAAGTATCATCAAGATTGGGTGAAAAAATGTTTGCTGATATTTCCGGAAACTCGTAGTTTTTTGGAAGCTAGGCAACCACTTTCAATGAAAGTGATTCTCGTCAGTCTCTGCTTGGGTCTACTTCCATAGGACACAAACCATAGCCATAGAACTTGGAACTACATTATTGTGCCAAGTTTCAAAGAGCTAGAACAAACCGTGTTTGATTTAGAGTTCCAACTATATGTATCCCTATTGGAGGAAACAGAGTGAAACCTAAACATAAAAACGGTTACTGCAAAGCAACGGTTTAACCTAGAATAACAAAAATTTGGTGAGCCAAGTGGGACTGGTTACTGATCATTACGTGCAAGTATCATCAAGATTGGGTGAAAAAATGTTTGCTGAGATTTCAGGAAACTCGTAGTTTTTTGGAAGCTTGGCAACCCCTTTAAATGAAAGTGATTCTCGTCAGTCTCTGCTTGGGGCTACTTCATTAGACACAAACCATTGCCATGAAACTTGGAACTACATTATTGTGCCAAGTTTCAAAGAGCTAGCAGAAACCGTGTTTGATTTAGAGTTCCAACTACATGTATTCATATAGGAGAAATCAGAGTGAAACCTAAACATGAAAACGGTTACTGCAAAGGAACGGTTTAATCTAGAAGAACGAAATTTGGTGAGCCAAGTGGGACTGGTGTACTGATCATTACCTGCAAGTATCATCAAGATTGCGTGAAAAAATGTTTGCTGAGACTTCAGGATACTCGTACTTTTTTGGAAGCTTGGCAACCCCTTTCAATGAAAGTGATTCTCGTCAGTCTCTGCTTGGGGCTACTTCAATAAGACACAAACCATAGCCATGAAACTTGGAACTACATTATTGTGCCACGTTTCAAAGAGCTAGCACAAACCGTGTTTGATTTAGATTTCCAACTACATGTATTCTTATATTAGAAAACAGAGTGAAACCTAAACATGAAAACGGTTACTGCAAAGGAACGGTTTAATCTAGAAGAACGAAATTTGGTGAGCCAAGTGGGATTGGTGTACTGATCATTAAATAGATGTATCATCAAATTGTGTGAAAAAATGTTTGCTGAGATTTCAGGAAACTCGTAGTTTTTTGGAAGCTTGGCAAGCCCTTTGAATGAAAGTGATTCTCGTCAGTCTCTGCTTGGGGCGACTTCCATTGGACACAAACCATTGCCTTAGAACTCGGAACTACATTATTGTGCCAAGTTTCAAAGACATAGCACAAACCGTGTTTGATTTAGAGTTCCAAATACATGTATCCATATAGGAGAAAACAGAGTGAAACCTAAACATGAAAAAGGTTACTGCAAAGGAACGGTTTAACCTAGAAGAACGAAATTTGGTGAGCCAAGTGGGATTGGTGTACTGGTCAATACCTGCAAATATCATCAAGATTGGGTGAAAAAATGTTTGCTGAGATTTCAGGAATCTCTTAGTATTTTGGAAGCTTGGCAACCCCTTTCAATGAAAGTGATTCTCGTCAGTCTCTGCTTGGGGCTACTTCCATAGGACATAAACCATAGCCATAGAACTTGTAACTACAATATTGTGCAAAGTTTCAAAGAGCTAGCACAAACCGTGTTTGATTTAGAGTTCCAACTACATGTATCCATATAGGAGAAAACAGAGTGAAACCTAAATATGAAAACGTTTACTGCAAAGGAACGGTTTATCCTAGAAGAACGAAATTTGGTGAGCTAAGTGGGATTGGTGTACTGATGATTAAATGGAAGTATCATCAAGATTGGGAAAAAAATGATTGCTGAGATTTCAGGAAACTCGTTGTTTTTTGGAAGCTTGGCATCCCCTTTCAATGAAAGTGATTCTCGTCAGTCTCTGCTTGGGGCTACTTCCATAGGACACAAACCATAGCCATAGAACTTGGAACTACATTATTATGCCAAGTTTCAAAGAGCTTGCACAAATCGTGTTTGATTTAGAGTTCCAACTACATGTATCCATATAGGAGAAAACAGAGTGAAACCTAAACATGAAAACGGTTACTGCAAAGCAACTGTTTAAACAAGAAGAACGAAATTTGGTGAGCTAAGTGGTACTGGTGTACTGATCATTACCTGCAAGTATCATCAAATTGGGTGAAAAAATGTTTCCTGAGATTTCAGGAAACTCGTAGTTTTTTGGAAGCTGGCAACCCCTTTCACTGAAAGTCATTCTCGTCAGTCTCTGATTGGGGCTACTTCCATAGGACACAAACCATAGCCATAGAAATGGGAACTACATTATTGTGCCAAATTTCAAAGAGTTAGCACAAACCGTGTTTGATTTAGAGTTCCAACTACATGTATCCATATAGGAGAAAACAGAGTGAAACCTAAACATGAAAACGATTACTGCAAAGCAAAGGTTTAACCTAGAATAACGAAATTTGGTGAGCCAAGTGGGACTGGTGTACTGATCATTACCTGCAAGTATCATCAAGATTGGGTGAAAAAATGTTTGCTGAGATTTCAGGAAACTCGTAGTTTTTTGGAAGCTTGGAAACCCCTTTCAATGAAAGTGATTCTCGTCAGTCTCTGCTTGGGGCTACTTCATTAGACACAAACCATTGCCATGAAACTTGGAACTACATTATTGTGCCAAGTTTCAAAGAGCTAGCACAAACCGTGTTTAATTTAGAGTTCCAACTACATGTATCCATATAGGAGGAAACAGAGTGAAACCTAAACATGAAAACTGTTACTGCAAAGCAACGGTTTAACCTAGAAGAACGAAATTTGGTGAGCCAAGTGGGATTGGTGTACTGATCATTACCTGCAAGTATCATCAAGATTGGGTGAAAAACTGTTTGCTGATATTTCCAGAAACTCGTAGTTTTTTGGAAGCTATTCAACCCCTTTCAATGAAAGTGATTCTCGTCAGTCTCTGCTTGGGGCTACTTCCATAGGACACAAACCATAGCCATAGAACTTGGAACTACATTATTGTGCCAAGTTTCAAAGAGCTAGCACAAACCGTGTTTGATTTAGAGTTCCAACTACATGTATCCATATAGGAGGAAACAGAGTGAAACCTAAACATGAAAACGGTTACTGCAAAGGAACGGTTTAACCTAGTAGAACGAAATTTGGTGAGCCAAGTGGGACTGGTGTGCTGATCATTAACTGCAAGTATCATCAAGATTGGGTGAAAAAATGTTTGCTGAGATTTCAGGAAACTCGTTGTTTTTTGGAAGCTTGGCAACCCCTTTCAATGAAAGTGATTCTCGTCAGTCTCTGCTTGGGGCTACTTCCATAGGACACAAACCATAGCCATAGAACTTGAAACTACATTATTGTGCCAAGTTTCAAAGAGCTTGCACAAACCGTGTTTGATTTAGAGTTCCAACTACATGTGTCCATATAGGAGAAAACAGAGTGAAACCTAAATATGAAAACGGTTACTGCAAAGCAACTGTTTAAACAAGAAGAACGAAATTTGGTGAGCTAAGTGGTACTGGTGTACTGATCATTACCTGCAAGTATCATCAAGATTGGGTGAAAAAATGTTTCCTGAGATTTCAGGAAACTCGTAGTTTTTTGGAAGCTGGCAACACCTTTCAATGAAAGTGATTCTCGTCAGTCTCTGCTTGGGGCTACTTCCATAGGACACAAACCATAGCCATAGAAATGGGAACTACATTATTGTGCCAAATTTCAAAGAGTTAGCCCAAACCGTGTTTGATTTAGAGTTCCAACTACATGAATCCATATAGGAGAAAACAGAGTGAAACCTAAACATGAAACGGTTACTGCAAAGCAACTGTTTAACCTAGAAGAACAAATTTGGTGAGCCTAGTGGGATTGGTGTACTGATCATTAAATGGAAGTGTCATCAAGATTGGCTGAAAAAATGTTTGCTGAGATTTCAGGAAACTGGTAGTTTTTTGGAAGCTTGGCAACCCCTTTCAATGAAACTAATTCTGGTCTGTCTCTGCTTGGGGCTACTTCCATAGGACACAAACCATTGCCATAGAACTTGGAACTACATTATTATGCCACGTTTCAAAGAGCTAGCACAAACCGTGTTTGATTTAGGTTCCAAATACCTGTATCCATATAGGAGAAAACAGAGTGAAACCTAATCATGAAAACGGTTACTGCAAAGCAACTGTTTAACCTAGAAGAACGAAATTTGGTCAGCCAAGTGGGACTGGTGTACTGATCATTAAATGGAAGTATCATAAAGATTGGGAGAAAAAATGTTTGCTTAGATTTCAGGAAACTCGTAGTTTTTTGGAAGCATGGAAACCCCTTTCAATGAAAGTCATTCTCGTCAGTCTAGGCTTGGGGCTACTTCCATAGGACACAAACCATAGCCATACAACTTGGAACTACATTATATCCCAAGTTTCAAAGAGCTAGCACAAACCGTATTTGATTTAGAGTTTCAACTACATGTATCCATATAGGAGAAAACAGAGTGAAACCTAAACATGAAAACGGTTACTGCAAAGGAACGGTTTAACCTAGAAGAACGAAATTTGATGAGCCAAGTGGGATTGGTGTACTGGTCATTAAATGGATGTATCATCAAATTGGGTGAAAAAATGTTTGCTTAGATTTCAGGAAACTCGTAGTTTTTTGGAAGCTTGGGAAGCCCTTTCAATGAAAGTGATTCTCGTCAGTCTCTGCTTGGGCTACTTATATAGGACACAAACCATAGCCATAGAACTTGGAACTACATTATTGTGCCAAGTTTCAAAGAGCTAGCACAAACCGTGTTTGATTTAGAGTTCCAACTACATGTATCCATATAGGAGAAAACAGAGTGAATCCTAAACATGAAAACGGTTACTGCAAAGGAACGGTTTAACCTAGAAGAACGAAATTTGGTGAGCCAAGTGGGACTGGTGTACTGATCATTACCTGCAAGTATCATCAAGACTGGGTGAAAAAATGTTTGCTGAGATTTCAGGAAACTCGTAGTTTTTTGGAAGCTTGGAAACCCCTTTCAATGAAAGTGATTCTCGTCAGTCTCTGCTTGGGGCTACTTCCATAGGACAAAAACCATAGCCATAGAACTTGGAACTACATTATTGTGCCAAGTTTCAAAGAGCTAGCACAAACCGTGTTTGATTTAGAGTTCCAACTACATGTATCCATATAGGAGAAAACAGAGTGAAACCTAAACATGAAAACGGTTACTGCAAAGCAACTGTTTAACCTAGAAGAACGAAATTTGCTGAGCCTAGTGGGATTGGTGTACTGATCATTAAGTGGAAGTGTCATCAAGATTGGGTGAAAAAATGTTTGCTGAGATTTCAGGAAACTCGTAGTTTTTTGGAAGCTTGGCAACCCCTTTCAATGAAAGTGATTCTCGTCAGTCACTGATTGGGGTACTTCCATAGGACACAAACCATAGCCATAGAACTTGGAACTACATTATTGTGCCAAGTTTCAAAGAGCTAGCTCAAACCGTGTTTAATTTAGAGTCCAACTACATGTATTCCTATAGGAGAAAACAGAGTGAAACCTAAACATGAAAACGGTTACTGCAAAGGAACGGTTTAACCTAGAAGAACGAAATTTGGTGAGCCAAGTGGGATTGGTGTACTAATCATTACCTGCAAATATCATCAAGATTGGGTGAAAAAATGTTTACTGAGATATCAGGAAACTCGTAGTTTTTTGGAAGCTTGGCAAGCCCTTTCAATGAAAGTGATTCTCGTCAGTCTCTGCTTGGGGCTACTTCCATAGGACACAAACCATAGCCATAGAACTTGGAACTACATTATTGTGACAAGTTTCAAATAGCTAGCACAAACCGTGTTTGATTTAGAGTTCCAAATACCTGTATCCATATAGGAGAAAACAGAGTGAAACCTAATCATGAAAACGGTTACTGCAAAGCAACGGTTTAACCTAGAAGAACGAAATTTGGTGAGCCAAGTGGGACTGGTGTACTGATCATTACCTGCAAGTATCATAAAGATTGGGAGAAAAAATGTTTGCTGAGATTTCAGGAAACTCATAGTTTTTTGGAAGCTTGGAAACCCCTTTCAATGAAAGTCATTCTCGTCAGTCTCTGCTTGGGCCTACTTCCATAGGACACAAACCATAGATAGAACTTGGAACTACATTATTGTGCCAAGTTTCAAAGAGCTAGCACAAACCGTGTTTCATTTAGAGTTCCAAATACATGTATCCATATAGGAGAAAACAGAGTGAAACCTAAACATGAAAACGGTTACTGCAAAGGAACGGTTTAACCTAGAAAAACGAAATTTGGTGAGCCAAGTGGGATTGGTGTACTGGTCATTAAATCGATGTATCATCAAATTGGGTGACAAAATGTTTGCTGAGATTTCAGGAAACTCTTAGTTTTTTGGATGCTTGGCAAGCCCTTTCAATGAAAGAGATGCTCGTCAGTCTCTGCTTGGGGCTACTTCAATACGACACAAACCATAGCCATAGAAATGGGAACTACATTATTGTGCCAAGTTTCAAAGAGCTAGGACAAACCGTGTTTGATTTAGAGACAAAATACATGTATCCATGTAGGAGAAAACGGAGTGAAACCTAAACATGAAAACGGTTACTGCAAAGGAACGGTTTAACCTAGAAGAACGAAAATTGGTGAGCCAAGTGGGACTGGTGTACTGATCATTACCTGCAAATATCATCAAGATTGGGTGAAAAAATGTTTGCTGAGTTTTCCGGAAACTCGTAGTTTTTTGGAATCTTGGCAAGCCATTTCAATGAAACTAATTCTGGTCAGTCTCTGCTTGGGGCTACTTCCATAGGACACAAACCATTGCCATAGAACTTGGAACTACATTGTTATGCCACGTTTCAAAGACCTAGCACAAACCGTGTTTGATTTAGAGTTCCAAATATCTGTATCCATATAGGAGAAAACAGAGTGAAACCTAAACATGAAAACGGTTACTGGAAAGCAACGGTTTAACCTAGAAGAACGAAATTTGGTGAGCCAAGTGGGACTGGTGTACTGATCATTACCTGCAAGTATCATCAAGATTGGGTGAAAAAATGTTTGCTGAGATTTCAGGAATCTCTTAGTTTTTTGGAAGCTTGGCAACCCCTTTCAGGAAAGTGATTCTCGTCAGTCTCTGCTTGGGGCTACTTCCATAGGACACAAAATATAGCAATAGAAATGGGAACTACATTATTGTGCCAAGTTTCAAAGAGCTAGCACAAACCGTGTTTGATTTAGAGTTCCAACTACATGTATCCATATAGGAGAAAACAGAGTGAAACCTAAACATGAAAACGGTTACTGCAAAGCAACGGTTTAACCTAGAAGAACGAAATTTGGTCAGCCAAGTCGGACTGGTGTACTGATCATTACCTGCAAGTATCATCAAGATTGGGTGAAAAAATATTTGCTGAGATTTCAGGAAACTCGTAGTTTTTTGGAAGCTTGGCAACCCCTTGCAATGAAAGTGATTCTCGACAGTCTCTGCTTGGGGCTACTTCCATAGGACACAAACCATAGCCATAGAACTTGGAACTACATTATTGTGCCAAGTTTCAAATAGCTAGCACAAACCGTGTTTGATTTACAGTTCCAATTATATGTATCCATATAGGAGAAAACAGAGTGAAACCTAAACATGAAAACGGTTACTGCAAAGCAACGGTTTAACCTAGAAGAACGAACTTTGGTCAGCCAAGTGGGACTGGTGTACTGATCATTACCTGCAAGTATCATCAAGTTGGGTGAAAAAATGTTTTCTGAGATTTCAGGAAACTCGTAGTTTTCTGGAAGCTTGGCAACCCCTTTCAATGAAAGTGATTCTCGTCAGTCTCTGCTTGGGGCTACTTCCATAGGAAACAAACCATAGCCATAGAAATGGGAACTACATTATTGTGCCAAGTTTCAAAGAGCTTGCACAAACCGTGTTTGATTTAGAGTTCCAACTACATGTATCCATATAGGAGAAAATAGAGTGAATCCTAAACATGAAAACGGTTACTGCAAAGGAACGGTTTAACCTAGAAGAACGAAATTTGGTGAGCCAAGTGGGACTGGTGTACTGATCATTACCTGCAAGTATCATCAAGATTGGGTGAAAAAATGTTTGCTGAGATTTCAGGAAACTCGTAGTTTTTTGGAAGCTTGGCAACTCCATTCAAAGAAAGTGATTCTCGTCAGTCTCTGCTTGGGGCTACATCCATAGGACACAAACCATAGCCATAGAACTTGGAACTACATTATTGTGCCAAGTTTCAAAGAGCTAGCAGAAACCGTGTTTGATTTAGAGTTCCAACTACATGTATCCATATAGGAGAAAACAGAGTGAAACCTAAACATGAAAATGGTTACTGCAAAGGACCGGTTTGACCTAGAAGAATGAAATTTGGTGAGCCAGGTGGGATTGGTGTACTGATCATTAAATGGAAGTATCATAAAGATTTGGAGAAAAAATGGTTGCTGAGAATCAGGAAACTCGTAGTTTTTTGGAGGCCTGGAAAACCCTTTCAATGAAAGTGATTCTCGTCAGTCTCTGCTTGGGGCTACATCCATAGGACATAAACCATAGCCATAGAACTTGGAACTACATTATTGTGCCAAGTTTCAAAGAGCTAGCAGAAACCGTGTTTGATTTAGAGTTCCAACTACATGTATCCATATAGGAGAAAACAGAGTGAAACCTAAACATGAAAACGGTTACTGCAAAGCAACGTTTTAACCTAGAAGAACGAAATTTGGTCAGCCAAGTGGAATGGTGTACTGATCATTACCTGCAAGTATCATCAAGATTGGGTGAAAAAATGTTTGCTGAGATTTCAGGAAACTCGTAGTTTTTTGGAAGCTAGGCAACCCCTTTCAATGAAAGTGATTCTCCTCAGTCTCTGCTTGGGGCTACTTCCATAGGACACAAACCATAGCCATAGAACTTGGATCTACATTATTGTGCCAAGTTTCAAAGAGCTAGCACAAACCATGTTTGATTTAGAGTTTCAACTACATGTATCCATATAGGAGGAAACAGAGTGAAACCTAAACATGAAAACTGTTACTGCAAAGCAACGGTTTAACCTAGAAGAACGAAATTTGGTGAGCCAAGTGGGACTGGTGTACTGATCATTACCTGCATGTATCATCAAGATTGGGTGAAAAAATGTTTGCTGATATTTCAGGAAACTCGTAGTTTTTTGGAAGCTTGGCATCCCCATTCAATGAAAGTGATTCTCGTCAGTCTCTGCTTGGGGCTACTTCCATTGAACACAAACCATAGCCATAGAACTTGGAACTACATTATTGTGCCAAGTTTCAAAGAGCTAGCACAAACCGTGTTTGATTTAGATTTCCAACTACATGAATCCATATAGGAGAAAACAGAGTGAAACCTAAACATGAAACGGTTACTGCAAAGCAACTGTTTAACCTAGAAGAACAAATTTGGTGAGCCTAGTGGGATTGGTGTACTGATCATTAAATGGAAGTGTCATCAAGATTGGCTGAAAAAATGTTTGCTGAGATTTCAGGAAACTGGTAGTTTTTTGGAAGCTTGGCAACCCCTTTCAATGAAACTAATTCTGGTCTGTCTCTGCTTGGGGCTACTTCCATAGGACACAAACCATTGCCATAGAACTTGGAACTACATTATTATGCCACGTTTCAAAGAGCTAGCACAAACCGTGTTTGATTTAGGTTCCAAATACCTGTATCCATATAGGAGAAAACAGAGTGAAACCTAAACATGAAAACGGTTACTGCAAAGCAACTGTTTAACCTAGAAGAACGAAATTTGGTCAGCCAAGTGGGACTGGTGTACTGATCATTAAATGGAAGTATCATAAAGATTGGGAGAAAAAATGTTTGCTTAGATTTCAGGAAACTCGTAGTTTTTTGGAAGCATGGAAACCCTTTCAATGAAAGTCATTCTCGTCAGTCTAGGCTTGGGGCTACTTCCATAGGACACAAACCATAGCCATACAACTTGGAACTACATTATATCCCAAGTTTCAAAGAGCTAGCACAAACCGTATTTGATTTAGAGTTTCAACTACATGTATCCATATAGGAGAAAACAGAGTGAAACCTAAACATGAAAACGGTTACTGCAAAGGAACGGTTTAACCTAGAAGAACGAAATTTGATGAGCCAAGTGGGATTGGTGTACTGGTCATTAAATGGATGTATCATCAAATTGGGTGAAAAAATGTTTGCTTAGATTTCAGGAAACTCGTAGTTTTTTGGAAGCTTGGGAAGCCCTTTCAATGAAAGTGATTCTCGTCAGTCTCTGCTTGGGCTACTTATATAGGACACAAACCATAGCCATAGAACTTGGAACTACATTATTGTGCCAAGTTTCAAAGAGCTAGCACAAACCGTGTTTGATTTAGAGTTCCAACTACATGTATCCATATAGGAGAAAACAGAGTGAAACCTAAACATGAAAACGGTTACTGCAAAGCAACTGTTTAACCTAGAAGAACGAAATTTGCTGAGCCTAGTGGGATTGGTGTACTGATCATTAAGTGGAAGTGTCATCAAGATTGGGTGAAAAAATGTTTGCTGAGATTTCAGGAAACTCGTAGTTTTTTGGAAGCTTGGCAACCCCTTTCAATGAAAGTGATTCTCGTCAGTCACTGATTGGGGTACTTCCATAGGACACAAACCATAGCCATAGAACTTGGAACTACATTATTGTGCCAAGTTTCAAAGAGGTAGCTCAAACCGTGTTTGATTTAGAGTCCAACTACATGTATTCCTATAGGAGAAAACAGAGTGAAACCTAAACATGAAAACGGTTACTGCAAAGGAACGGTTTAACCTAGAAGAACGAAATTTGGTGAGCCAAGTGGGATTGGTGTACTAATCATTACCTGCAAATATCATCAAGATTGGGTGAAAAAATGTTTACTGAGATATCAGGAAACTCGTAGTTTTTTGGAAGCTTGGCAAGCCCTTTCAATGAAAGTGATTCTCGTCAGTCTCTGCTTGGGGCTACTTCCATAGGACACAAACCATAGCCATAGAACTTGGAACTACATTATTGTGACAAGTTTCAAATAGCTAGCACAAACCGTGTTTGATTTAGAGTTCCAAATACCTGTATCCATATAGGAGAAAACAGAGTGAAACCTAATCATGAAAACGGTTACTGCAAAGCAACGGTTTAACCTAGAAGAACGAAATTTGGTGAGCCAAGTGGGACTGGTGTACTGATCATTACCTGCAAGTATCATAAAGATTGGGAGAAAAAATGTTTGCTGAGATTTCAGGAAACTCATAGTTTTTTGGAAGCTTGGAAACCCCTTTCAATGAAAAGTCATTCTCGTCAGTCTCTGCTTGGGCCTACTTCCATAGGACACAAACCATAGATAGAACTTGGAACTACATTATTGTGCCAAGTTTCAAAGAGCTAGCACAAACCGTGTTTCATTTAGAGTTCCAAATACATGTATCCATATAGGAGAAAACAGAGTGAAACCTAAACATGAAAACGGTTACTGCAAAGGAACGGTTTAACCTAGAAAAACGAAATTTGGTGAGCCAAGTGGGATTGGTGTACTGGTCATTAAATCGATGTATCATCAAATTGGGTGACAAAATGTTTGCTGAGATTTCAGGAAACTCTTAGTTTTTTGGATGCTTGGCAAGCCCTTTCAATGAAAGAGATGCTCGTCAGTCTCTGCTTGGGGCTACTTCAATACGACACAAACCATAGCCATAGAAATGGGAACTACATTATTGTGCCAAGTTTCAAAGAGCTAGGACAAACCGTGTTTGATTTAGAGTCAAAATACATGTATCCATGTAGGAGAAAACAGAGTGAAACCTAAACATGAAAACGGTTACTGCAAAGGAACGGTTTAACCTAGAAGAACGAAATTTGGTGAGCCAAGTGGGACTGGTGTACTGATCATTACCTGCAAATATCATCAAGATTGGGTGAAAAAATGTTTGCTGAGTTTTCCGGAAACTCGTAGTTTTTTGGAATCTTGGCAAGCCATTTCAATGAAACTAATTCTGGTCAGTCTCTGCTTGGGGCTACTTCCATAGGACACAAACCATTGCCATAGAACTTGGAACTACATTGTTATGCCACGTTTCAAAGACCTAGCACAAACCGTGTTTGATTTAGAGTTCCAAATACCTGTATCCATATAGGAGAAAACAGAGTGAAACCTAAACATGAAAACGGTTACTGCAAAGCAACGGTTTAACCTAGAAGAACGAAATTTGGTGAGCCAAGTGGGACTGGTGTACTGATCATTACCTGCAAGTATCATCAAGATTGGGTGAAAAAATGTTTGCTGAGATTTCAGGAATCTCTTAGTTTTTTGGAAGCTTGGCAACCCCTTTCAGGAAAGTGATTCTCGTCAGTCTCTGCTTGGGGCTACTTCCATAGGACACAAAATATAGCAATAGAAATGGGAACTACATTATTGTGCCAAGTTTCAAAGAGCTAGCACAAACCGTGTTTGATTTAGAGTTCCAACTACATGTATCCATATAGGAGAAAACAGAGTGAAACCTAAACATGAAAACGGTTACTGCAAAGCAACGGTTTAACCTAGAAGAACGAAATTTGGTCAGCCAAGTCGGACTGGTGTACTGATCATTACCTGCAAGTATCATCAAGATTGGGTGAAAAAATATTTGCTGAGATTTCAGGAAACTCGTAGTTTTTTGGAAGCTTGGCAACCCCTTGCAATGAAAGTGATTCTCGACAGTCTCTGCTTGGGGCTACTTCCATAGGACACAAACCATAGCCATAGAACTTGGAACTACATTATTGTGCCAAGTTTCAAATAGCTAGCACAAACCGTGTTTGATTTACAGTTCCAATTATATGTATCCATATAGGAGAAAACAGAGTGAAACCTAAACATGAAAACGGTTACTGCAAAGGAACGGTTTATCCTAGAAGAACGAAATTTGGTGAGCTAAGTGGGATTGGTGTACTGATGATTAAATGGAAGTATCATCAAGATTGGGAAAAAAATGATTGCTGAGATTTCAGGAAAGTCGTTGTTTTTTGGAAGCTTGGCATCCCCTTTCAATGAAAGTGATTCTCGTCAGTCTCTGCTTGGGGCTACTTCCATAGGACACAAACCATAGCCATAGAACTTGGAACTACATTATTATGCCAAGTTTCAAAGAGCTTGCACAAATCGTGTTTGATTTAGAGTTCCAACTACATGTATCCATATAGGAGAAAACAGAGTGAAACCTAAACATGAAAACGGTTACTGCAAAGCAACTGTTTAAACAAGAAGAACGAAATTTGGTGAGCTAAGTGGTACTGGTGTACTGATCATTACCTGCAAGTATCATCAAATTGGGTGAAAAAATGTTTCCTGAGATTTCAGGAAACTCGTAGTTTTTTGGAAGCTGGCAACCCCTTTCACTGAAAGTCATTCTCGTCAGTCTCTGATTGGGGCTACTTCCATAGGACAGAATCCATAGCCATAGAAATGGGAACTACATTATTGTGCCAAATTTCAAAGAGTTAGCACAAACCGTGTTTGATTTAGAGTTCCAACTACATGTATCCATATAGGAGAAAACAGAGTGAAACCTAAACATGAAAACGATTACTGCAAAGCAAAGGTTTAACCTAGAATAACGAAATTTGGTGAGCCAAGTGGGACTGGTGTACTGATCATTACCTGCAAGTATCATCAAGATTGGGTGAAAAAATGTTTGCTGAGATTTCAGGAAACTCGTAGTTTTTTGGAAGCTTGGAAACCCCTTTCAATGAAAGTGATTCTCGTCAGTCTCTGCTTGGGGCTACTTCATTAGACACAAACCATTGCCATGAAACTTGGAACTACATTATTGTGCCAAGTTTCAAAGAGCTAGCACAAACCGTGTTTGATTTAGAGTTCCAACTACATGTATCCATATAGGAGGAAACAGAGTGAAACCTAAACATGAAAACTGTTACTGCAAAGCAACGGTTTAACCTAGAAGAACGAAATTTGGTGAGCCAAGTGGGATTGGTGTACTGATCATTACCTGCAAGTATCATCAAGATTGGGTGAAAAATGTTTGCTGATATTTCCAGAAACTCGTAGTTTTTTGGAAGCTATTCAACCCCTTTCAATGAAAGTGATTCTCGTCAGTCTCTGCTTGGGGCTACTTCCATAGGACACAAACAATAGCCATAGAACTTGGAACTACATTATTGTGCCAAGTTTCAAAGAGCTAGCACAAACCGTGTTTGATTTAGAGTTCCAACTACATGTATCCATATAGGAGGAAACAGAGTGAAACCTAAACATGAAAACGGTTACTGCAAAGGAACGGTTTAACCTAGTAGAACGAAATTTGGTGAGCCAAGTGGGACTGGTGTGCTGATCATTAACTGCAAGTATCATCAAGATTGGGTGAAAAAATGTTTGCTGAGATTTCAGGAAACTCGTTGTTTTTTGGAAGCTTGGCAACCCCTTTCAATGAAAGTGATTCTCGTCAGTCTCTGCTTGGGGCTACTTCCATAGGACACAAACCATAGCCATAGAACTTGAAACTACATTATTGTGCCAAGTTTCAAGGAGCTTGCACAAACCGTGTTTGATTTAGAGTTCCAACTACATGTGTCCATATAGGAGAAAACAGAGTGAAACCTAAACATGAAAACGGTTACTGCAAAGCAACTGTTTAAACAAGAAGAACGAAATTTGGTGAGCTAAGTGGTACTGGTGTACTGATCATTACCTGCAAGTATCATCAAGATTGGGTGAAAAATGTTTCCTGAGATTTCAGGAAACTCGTAGTTTTTTTGGAAGCTGGCAACACCTTTCAATGAAAGTGATTCTCGTCAGTCTCTGCTTGGGGCTACTTCCATAGGACACAAACCATAGCCATAGAAATGGGAACTACATTATTGTGCCAAATTTCAAAGAGTTAGCCCAAACCGTGTTTGATTTAGAGTTCCAACTACATGTATCCATATAGGAGGAAACAGAGTGAAACCTAAACATGAAAACTGTTACTGCAAAGCAACGGTTTAACCTAGAAGAACGAAATTTGGTGAGCCAAGTGGGATTGGTGTACTGATCATTACCTGCAAGTATCATCAAGATTGGGTGAAAAAATATTTGCTGATATTTCCGGAAACTCGTAGTTTTTTGGAAGCTAGGCAACCCCTTTCAATGAAAGTGATTCTCCTCAGTCTCTGCTTGGGGCTACTTCCATAGGACACAAACCATAGCCATAGAACTTGGATCTACATTATTGTGCCAAGTTTCAAAGAGCTAGCACAAACCATGTTTGATTTAGAGTTTCAACTACATGTATCCATATAGGAGGAAACAGAGTGAAACCTAAACATGAAAACTGTTACTGCAAAGCAACGGTTTAACCTAGAAGAACGAAATTTGGTGAGCCAAGTGGGACTGGTGTACTGATCATTACCTGCATGTATCATCAAGATTGGGTGAAAAAATGTTTGCTGATATTTCAGGAAACTCGTAGTTTTTTGGAAGCTTGGCATCCCCATTCAATGAAAGTGATTCTCGTCAGTCTCTGCTTGGGGCTACTTCCATTGAACACAAACCATAGCCATAGAACTTGGAACTACATTATTGTGCCAAGTTTCAAAGAGCTAGCACAAACCGTGTTTGATTTAGATTTCCAACTACATGAATCCATATAGGAGAAAACAGAGTGAAACCTAAACATGAAACAGTTACTGCAAAGCAACTGTTTAACCTAGAAGAACAAATTTGGTGAGCCTAGTGGGATTGGTGTACTGATCATTAAATGGAAGTGTCATCAAGATTGGCTGAAAAAATGTTTGCTGAGATTTCAGGAAACTGGTAGTTTTTTGGAAGCTTGGCAACCCCTTTCAATGAAACTAATTCTGGTCTGTCTCTGCTTGGGGCTACTTCCATAGGACACAAACCATTGCCATAGAACTTGGAACTACATTATTATGCCACGTTTCAAAGAGCTAGCACAAACCGTGTTTGATTTAGGTTCCAAATACCTGTATCCATATAGGAGAAAACAGAGTGAAACCTAAACATGAAAACGGTTACTGCAAAGCAACTGTTTAACCTAGAAGAACGAAATTTGGTCAGCCAAGTGGGACTGGTGTACTGATCATTAAATGGAAGTATCATAAAGATTGGGAGAAAAAATGTTTGCTGAGATTTCAGGAAACTCGTAGTTTTTTGGAAGCATGGAAACCCCTTTCAATGAAAGTCATTCTCGTCAGTCTAGGCTTGGGGCTACTTCCATAGGACACAAACCATAGCCATACAACTTGGAACTACATTATATCCCAAGTTTCAAAGAGCTAGCACAAACCGTATTTGATTTAGAGTTTCAACTACATGTATCCATATAGGAGAAAACAGAGTGAAACCTAAACATGAAAACGGTTACTGCAAAGGAACGGTTTAACCTAGAAGAACGAAATTTGATGAGCCAAGTGGGATTGGTGTACTGGTCATTAAATGGATGTATCATCAAATTGGGTGAAAAAATGTTTGCTTAGATTTCAGGAAACTCGTAGTTTTTTGGAAGCTTGGGAAGCCCTTTCAATGAAAGTGATTCTCGTCAGTCTCTGCTTGGGCTACTTATATAGGACACAAACCATAGCCATAGAACTTGGAACTACATTATTGTGCCAAGTTTCAAAGAGCTAGCACAAACCGTGTTTGATTTAGAGTTCCAACTACATGTATCCATATAGGAGAAAACAGAGTGAATCCTAAACATGAAAACGGTTACTGCAAAGCAACGGTTTAACCTAGAAGAACGAAATTTGGTGAGCCAAGTGGGACTGGTGTACTGATCATTACCTGCAAGTATCATCAAGACTGGGTGAAAAAATGTTTGCTGAGATTTCAGGAAACTCGTAGTTTTTTTGGAAGCTTGGAAACCCCTTTCAATGAAAGTGATTCTCGTCAGTCTCTGCTTGGGGCTACTTCCATAGGACAAAAACCATAGCCATAGAACTTGGAACTACATTATTGTGCCAAGTTTCAAAGAGCTAGCACAAACCGTGTTTGATTTAGAGTTCCAACTACATGTATCCATATAGGAGAAAACAGAGTGAAACCTAAACATGAAAACGGTTACTGCAAAGCAACTGTTTAAACAAGAAGAACGAAATTTGGTGAGCTAAGTGGTACTGGTGTACTGATCATTACCTGCAAGTATCATCAAGATTGGGTGAAAAAATGTTTCCTGAGATTTCAGGAAACTCGTAGTTTTTTGGAAGCTGGCAACACCTTTCAATGAAAGTGATTCTCGTCAGTCTCTGCTTGGGGCTACTTCCATAGGACACAAACCATAGCCATAGAAATGGGAACTACATTATTGTGCCAAAATTTCAAAGAGTTAGCCCAAACCGTGTTTGATTTAGAGTTCCAACTACATGTATCCATATAGGAGGAAACAGAGTGAAACCTAAACATGAAAACTGTTACTGCAAAGCAACGGTTTAACCTAGAAGAACGAAATTTGGTGAGCCAAGTGGGATTGGTGTACTGATCATTACCTGCAAGTATCATCAAGATTGGGTGAAAAAATATTTGCTGATATTTCCGGAAACTCGTAGTTTTTTGGAAGCTAGGCAACCCCTTTCAATGAAAGTGATTCTCCTCAGTCTCTGGTTGGGGCTACTTCCATAGGACACAAACCATAGCCATAGAACTTGGATCTACATTATTGTGCCAAGTTTCAAAGAGCTAGCACAAACCATGTTTGATTTAGACTTTCAACTACATGTATCCATATAGGAGGAAACAGAGTGAAACCTAAACATGAAAACTGTTACTGCAAAGCAACGGTTTAACCTAGAAGAACGAAATTTGGTGAGCCAAGTGGGACTGGTGTACTGATCATTACCTGCATGTATCATCAAGATTGGGTGAAAAAATGTTTGCTGATATTTCAGGAAACTCGTAGTTTTTTGGAAGCTTGGCATCCCCATTCAATGAAAGTGATTCTCGTCAGTCTCTGCTTGGGGCTACTTCCATTGAACACAAACCATAGCCATAGAACTTGGAACTACATTATTGTGCCAAGTTTCAAAGAGCTAGCACAAACCGTGTTTGATTTAGATTTCCAACTACATGAATCCATATAGGAGAAAACAGAGTGAAACCTAAACATGAAACGGTTACTGCAAAGCAACTGTTTAACCTAGAAGAACAAATTTGGTGAGCCTAGTGGGATTGGTGTACTTATCATTAAATGGAAGTGTCATCAAGATTGGCTGAAAAAATGTTTGCTGAGATTTCAGGAAACTGGTAGTTTTTTGGAAGCTTGGCAACCCCTTTCAATGAAACTAATTCTGGTCTGTCTCTGCTTGGGGCTACTTCCATAGGACACAAACCATTGCCATAGAACTTGGAACTACATTATTATGCCACGTTTCAAAGAGCTAGCACAAACCGTGTTTGATTTAGGTTCCAAATACCTGTATCCATATAGGAGAAAACAGAGTGAAACCTAAACATGAAAACGGTTACTGCAAAGCAACTGTTTAACCTAGAAGAACGAAATTTGGTCAGCCAAGTGGGACTGGTGTACTGATCATTAAATGGAAGTATCATAAAGATTGGGAGAAAAAATGTTTGCTTAGATTTCAGGAAACTCGTAGTTTTTTGGAAGCATGGAAACCCCTTTCAATGAAAGTCATTCTCGTCAGTCTAGGCTTGGGGCTACTTCCATAGGACACAAACCATAGCCATACAACTTGGAACTACATTATATCCCAAGTTTCAAAGAGCTAGCACAAACCGTATTTGATTTAGAGTTTCAACTACATGTATCCATATAGGAGAAAACAGAGTGAAACCTAAACATGAAAACGGTTACTGCAAAGGAACGGTTTAACCTAGAAGAACGAAATTTGATGAGCCAAGTGGGATTGGTGTACTGGTCATTAAATGGATGTATCATCAAATTGGGTGAAAAAATGTTTGCTTAGATTTCAGGAAACTCGTAGTTTTTTGGAAGCTTGGGAAGCCCTTTCAATGAAAGTGATTCTCGTCAGTCTCTGCTTGGGCTACTTATATAGGACACAAACCATAGCCATAGAACTTGGAACTACATTATTGTGCCAAGTTTCAAAGAGCTAGCACAAACCGTGTTTGATTTAGAGTTCCAACTACATGTATCCATATAGGAGAAAACAGAGTGAATCCTAAACATGAAAACGGTTACTGCAAAGGAACGGTTTAACCTAGAAGAACGAAATTTGGTGAGCCAAGTGGGACTGGTGTACTGATCATTACCTGCAAGTATCATCAAGACTGGGTGAAAAAATGTTTGCTGAGATTTCAGGAAACTCGTAGTTTTTTTGGAAGCTTGGAAACCCCTTTCAATGAAAGTGATTCTCGTCAGTCTCTGCTTGGGGCTACTTCCATAGGACAAAAACCATAGCCATAGAACTTGGAACTACATTATTGTGCCAAGTTTCAAAGAGCTAGCACAAACCGTGTTTGATTTAGAGTTCCAACTACATGTATCCATATAGGAGAAAACAGAGTGAAACCTAAACATGAAAACGGTTACTGCAAAGCAACTGTTTAACCTAGAAGAACGAAATTTGCTGAGCCTAGTGGGATTGGTGTACTGATCATTAAGTGGAAGTGTCATCAAGATTGGGTGAAAAAATGTTTGCTGAGATTTCAGGAAACTCGTAGTTTTTTGGAAGCTTGGCAACCCCTTTCAATGAAAGTGATTCTCGTCAGTCACTGATTGGGGTACTTCCATAGGACACAAACCATAGCCATAGAACTTGGAACTACATTATTGTGCCAAGTTTCAAAGAGCTAGCTCAAACCGTGTTTGATTTAGAGTCCAACTACATGTATTCCTATAGGAGAAAACAGAGTGAAACCTAAACATGAAAACGGTTACTGCAAAGGAACGGTTTAACCTAGAAGAACGAAATTTGGTGAGCCAAGTGGGATTGGTGTACTAATCATTACCTGCAAATATCATCAAGATTGGGTGAAAAAATGTTTACTGAGATATCAGGAAACTCGTAGTTTTTTGGAAGCTTGGCAAGCCCTTTCAATGAAAGTGATTCTCGTCAGTCTCTGCTTGGGGCTACTTCCATAGGACACAAACCATAGCCATAGAACTTGGAACTACATTATTGTGACAAGTTTCAAATAGCTAGCACAAACCGTGTTTGATTTAGAGTTCCAAATACCTGTATCCATATAGGAGAAAACAGAGTGAAACCTAATCATGAAAACGGTTACTGCAAAGCAACGGTTTAACCTAGAAGAACGAAATTTGGTGAGCCAAGTGGGACTGGTGTACTGATCATTACCTGCAAGTATCATAAAGATTGGGAGAAAAAATGTTTGCTGAGATTTCAGGAAACTCATAGTTTTTTGGAAGCTTGGAAACCCCTTTCAATGAAAGTCATTCTCGTCAGTCTCTGCTTGGGCCTACTTCCATAGGACACAAACCATAGATAGAACTTGGAACTACATTATTGTGCCAAGTTTCAAAGAGCTAGCACAAACCGTGTTTCATTTAGAGTTCCAAATACATGTATCCATATAGGAGAAAACAGAGTGAAACCTAAACATGAAAACGGTTACTGCAAAGGAACGGTTTAACCTAGAAAAACGAAATTTGGTGAGCCAAGTGGGATTGGTGTACTGGTCATTAAATCGATGTATCATCAAATTGGGTGACAAAATGTTTGCTGAGATTTCAGGAAACTCTTAGTTTTTTTGGATGCTTGGCAAGCCCTTTCAATGAAAGAGATGCTCGTCAGTCTCTGCTTGGGGCTACTTCAATACGACACAAACCATAGCCATAGAAATGGGAACTACATTATTGTGCCAAGTTTCAAAGAGCTAGGACAAACCGTGTTTGATTTAGAGTCAAAATATATGTATCCATGTAGGAGAAAACAGAGTGAAACCTAAACATGAAAACGGTTACTGCAAAGGAACGGTTTAACCTAGAAGAACGAAAATTGGTGAGCCAAGTGGGACTGGTGTACTGATCATTACCTGCAAATATCATCAAGATTGGGTGAAAAAATGTTTGCTGAGTTTTCCGGAAACTCGTAGTTTTTTGGAATCTTGGCAAGCCATTTCAATGAAACTAATTCTGGTCAGTCTCTGCTTGGGGCTACTTCCATAGGACACAAACCATTGCCATAGAACTTGGAACTACATTGTTATGCCACGTTTCAAAGACCTAGCACAAACCGTGTTTGATTTAGAGTTCCAAATACCTGTATCCATATAGGAGAAAACAGAGTGAAACCTAAACATGAAAACGGTTACTGCAAAGCAACGGTTTAACCTAGAAGAACGAAATTTGGTGAGCCAAGTGGGACTGGTGTACTGATCATTACCTGCAAGTATCATCAAGATTGGGTGAAAAAATGTTTGCTGAGATTTCAGGAATCTCTTAGTTTTTTGGAAGCTTGGCAACCCCTTTCAGGAAAGTGATTCTCGTCAGTCTCTGCTTGGGGCTACTTCCATAGGACACAAAATATAGCAATAGAAATGGGAACTACATTATTGTGCCAAGTTTCAAAGAGCTAGCACAAACCGTGTTTGATTTAGAGTTCCAACTACATGTATCCATATAGGAGAAAACAGAGTGAAACCTAAACATGAAAACGGTTACTGCAAAGCAACGGTTTTAACCTAGAAGAACGAAATTTGGTCAGCCAAGTCGGACTGGTGTACTGATCATTACCTGAAAGTATCATCAAGATTGGGTGAAAAAATATTTGCTGAGATTTCAGGAAACTCGTAGTTTTTTTGGAAGCTTGGCAACCCCTTGCAATGAAAGTGATTCTCGACAGTCTCTGCTTGGGGCTACTTCCATAGGACACAAACCATAGCCATAGAACTTGGAACTACATTATTGTGCCAAGTTTCAAATAGCTAGCACAAACCGTGTTTGATTTACAGTTCCAATTATATGTATCCATATAGGAGAAAACAGAGTGAAACCTAAACATGAAAACGGTTACTGCAAAGCAACGGTTTAACCTAGAAGAACGAACTTTGGTCAGCCAAGTGGGACTGGTGTACTGATCATTACCTGCAAGTATCATCAAGTTGGGTGAAAAAATGTTTTCTGAGATTTCAGGAAACTCGTAGTTTTCTGGAAGCTTGGCAACCCCTTTCAATGAAAGTGATTCTCGTCAGTCTCTGCTTGGGGCTACTTCCATAGGAAACAAACCATAGCCATAGAAATGGGAACTACATTATTGTGCCAAGTTTCAAAGAGCTTGCACAAACCGTGTTTGATTTAGAGTTCCAACTACATGTATCCATATAGGAGAAAATAGAGTGAATCCTAAACATTAAAACGGTTACTGCAAAGGAACCGTTTAACCTAGAAGAACGAAATTTGGTGAGCCAAGTGGGATTGGTGTACTGGTCATTAAATGGATGAATCTCAAATTGGGTGAAAAAATGTTTGCTGAGATTTCAGGAAACTCGTAGTTTTTTGGAAGCTTGGCAAGCCCTTTCAATGAAAGTGATTCTCGTCAGTCTCTGCTTGGGGCTACTTCCATAGGACACAATCCATTGCCATAGAACTTGGAACTACATTATTGTGCCACGTTTCAAAGAGCTAGGACAAACCATGTTTGATTTAGAATTCCAACTACATGTATCCATATAGGAGAAAACAGAGTGAAACCTAAACATGTAAACGGTTACTGCAAAGGAACTTTTTAACCTAGAAGAACGAAATTTGGTGAGCCAAGTGGGATTGGTGTACTGATCATTAAATGGAAGTATCATAAAGATTGGGAGAAAAAATGTTTGCTGAGATTTCAGGAAACTCGTAGTTTTTTGGAAGCTTGGAAACCCCTTTTAATGAAAGTCATTCTCGTCAGTCTCTGCTTGGGGCTACTTCCATAGGACACAAACCATAGCCATAGAACTTGGAACTACATTATTGTGCCAAGTTTCAAAGAGCTAGAACAAACCGTGTTTGATTTAGAGTTCCAAATACATGTATCCATATAGGAGAAATCAGAGTGAAACCTAAACATGAAAACGGTTACTGCAAAGGAATGGTTTAACCTAGAAGAACGAAATTTGGTGAGCCAAGTGGGACTGGTGTACTGATCATTACCTGCAAGTATCATCAAGATTGGGTGAAAAAATGTTTGCTGAGATTTCAGGAAACTCGTAGTTTTTTGGAAGCTTGGCAACTCCATTCAAAGAAAGTGATTCTCGTCAGTCTCTGCTTGGGGCTACATCCATAGGACACAAACCATAGCCATAGAACTTGGAACTACATTATTGTGCCAAGTTTCAAAGAGCTAGCAGAAACCGTGTTTGATTTAGAGTTCCAACTACATGTATCCATATAGGAGAAAACAGAGTGAAACCTAAACATGAAAATGGTTACTGCAAAGGACCGGTTTGACCTAGAAGAATGAAATTTGGTGAGCCAGGTGGGATTGGTGTACTGATCATTAAATGGAAGTATCATAAAGATTTGGAGAAAAAATGGTTGCTGAGAATCAGGAAACTCGTAGTTTTTTGGAGGCCTGGAAACCCCTTTCAATGAAAGTGATTCTCGTCAGTCTCTGCTTGGGGCTACATCCATAGGACACAAACCATAGCCATAGAACTTGGAACTACATTATTGTGCCAAGTTTCAAAGAGCTAGCAGAAACCGTGTTTGATTTAGAGTTCCAAATACATGTATCCATATCGGAGAAAACAGAGTGAAACCTAAACATGAAAACGGTTACTGCAAA
>NW_027551990.1:0-55505 GCF_045843805.1 Urocitellus parryii | reverse complement strand
TGATAATTGTAGATAATGATCACAACACCAGTCCCACTTGGCTAACCAAATTTCGTTCTTCTTTGTTAAATCGTTCCTTTGCAGTAATCGTTTTCATATTTAGGTTTCACTCTGTTTTCTCCTATATGGATACATGTAGTTGGTACTCTAACTCAAACACGGTTTGTGCTAGCTCTTTGAAACTTGGCACAATAATGTAGTTCCAAGTTCTATCGCTATGGTGTGTGTCCTATTGAAGTAGCCCCAAGCAGAGAATGACGAGAATCACTTTCATTGAAAGGTGTTGCAAAGATTCCAAAAAACTACGAGTTTTCGGGAATCTCAACAAACATTTTTTCACCCAATCTTGATGATACTGGCAGGTAATGATCAGTACACCAATCCCACTTGGCTCACCAAATTTCGTTCTTCTAGGTTAAAACGGTTCCTTTGGCAGGAACCGTTTTCATGTTTAGGTTTCACTCTGTTTTCTCCTATATGGATACATGTAGTTGGAACTCTAAATCAAACACGGTTTGTGCTAGCTCTTGGAAACTTGGCACAATAATGTACTTCAAAGTTCTATCGCTATGGTTTGTGTCCTATTGAAGTAGCCCCCAAGCAGAGACTGACGAGAATCACTTTCATTGAAAGGGGTTGCCAAGCTTTCGAAAAACTACGAGTTTCCGGAAATCTCAGCAAACTATTTTTCACCCAATCGTGATGATTACTGGCAGGTAATGATCAGTACACCAATCCCACTTGGCTCCCCAAATTTCGTTCTTCTAGCTTAATCCGTTCCTTTGCAGTAACCGTTTTCATTTTTAGGTTTCACTCTGTTATCTCCTATATGGATACATGTAGTTGGAACTCTAAATCAAACACGGTTTTTGCTAGCTCTTTGAAACTTGGCACAATAATGTAGTTCCAAGTTCTATCGCTATGGTTTGTGTCCTATTGAAGTAGCCCCAAGCAGAGACTGACGAGAATCACTTTCATTGAAAGGGGTTGCAAAGATTCCAAAAAACTACGAGTTTTCGGGAATCTCAACAAACATTTTTTCACCCAATCTTGATGATACTGGCAGGTAATGATCAGTACACCAATCCCACTTGGCTCACCAAATTTCGTTCTTCTAGGTTAAACGGTTCCTTTGCAGGAACCGTTTTCATGTTTAGGTTTCACTCTGTTTTCTCCTATATGGATACATGTATTTGGAACTCTAAATCAAACACGGTTTGTGCTAGCTCTTTGAAACTTGGCACAATAATGTAGTTCCAAGTTCTATCGCTATGGTTTGTGTCCTATTGAAGTAGCCCCAAGCAGAGACTGACGAGAATCACTTTCATTGAAAGGTGTTGCAAAGCTTCCAAAAAACTACGAGTTTCCTGAAATCTCAGCAAACATTTTTTCACCCAATCTTGATGATACTGGCAGGTAATGATCAGCACACCAATCCCACTTGGCTCACGAAATTTCGTTTTTCTAGCTTAAACCATTCCTTTGCAGGAACCGTTTTCATGTTTAGGTTTCACTCCATTTTCTCCTATATGGATACATGTATTTGGAACTCTAAATCAAACACGGTTTGTGCTAGCTCTTTGAAACTTGGGCACAATAATGTAGTTCCAAGATCTATCGATATGGTTTGTGTCCTATTGAAGTAGCCCCAAGCAGAGACTGACGAGAATCACTTTCATTGAAAGGGGTTGCCAAGCTACCAAAAATCTACGAGTTTCCTGAAATCTGAGCAAACAGTTTTTCACCCAATCTTGATGATACTAGCAGGTAATGATCAGTACACCAATCCCACTTGGCTCACCAAACTTCGTTCTTCTAGCTTAAACCATTTGTTTGCAGTAACCGTTTTCATGTTTAGGTTTCACTCTGTTTTCTCCTATATGGATGCATGTAGTTGGAACTCTAAATTAAACACGGTTTGTACTAGCTCTTTGAAACTTGGCACAATAATATAGTTCCAAGTTCTATCGCTATGGTTTGTGTCCCATTGAATTAGCCCCAAGCAGAGACTGACGAAAATCACTTTCATTGAAAGGGGTTGCCAAGCTTTCGAAAAACTACGAGATTCCGGAAATCTGAGCAAACATTTTTTCACCCAATCTTCATGATACTTGCAGATATTGATCACAACACCAGTCCCACTTGGCTCACCAAATTTCGTTCTTCTAGGTTAAACGGTTCCTTTGCAGGAACCGTTTTCATTTTTAGGTTTCACTCTGTTTTCTCCTATATGGATACATGTAGTTGGAACTCTAAATTAAACACGGTTTGTACTAGCTCTTTGAAACTTGGCACAATAATATAGTTCCAAGTTCTATCGCTATGGTTTGTGTCCTATTGAAGTAGCCCCAAGCAGAGACTGACGAGAATCACTTTCATTGAAAGGGGTTGCCAAGCTTTAGAAAAACTACGAGTTTCCGGAAATGTCAGCAGACATTTTTTCACCCAATCTTCATGATACTTGTAGATAATGATCACAACACCAGTCCCACTTGGCTAACCAAATTTCGTTCTTCTTTGTTAAATCGTTCCTTTGCGGTAATCGTTTTCATATTTAGGTTTCACTCTGTTTTCTCCTATATGGATACATGTAGTTGGAACTCTAAATCAAACACGGTTTGTGCTAGCTCTTTGAAAACTTGGCACAATAATGTAGTTCCAAGTTCTATCGCTATGGTTTGTGTCCTATTGAAGTAGCCCCAAGCAGAGACTGACGAGAATCACTTTCATTGAAAGGTGTTGCAAAGATTCCAAAAAACTACTAGTTTTCGGGAATCTCAACAAACATTTTTTCACCCAATCTTGATGATACTGGCAGGTAATGATCAGTACACCAATCCCACTTGGCTAACCAAATTTCGTTCTTCTAGGTTAATCGGTTCCTTTGCAGGAACCGTTTTCATGTTTAGGTTTCACTCTGTTTTCTCCTATATGGATACATGTAGTTGGAACTCTAAATCAAACACGGTTTGTGCTAGCTCTTTGAAACTTGGCACAATAATGTAGTTCCAAGTTCTATCGCTATGGTTTGTGTCCTATTGAAGTAGCCCCAAGCAGAGACTGACGAGAATCACTTTCATTGAAAGGGGATGCCAATCTTTCGAAAAACTACGAGTTTCCGGAAATCTCAGCAAACTATTTTTCACCCAATCGTGATGACACTGGCAGGTAATGATCAGTACACCAATCCCACTTGGCTCCCCAAATTTCGTTCTTCTAGCTTAATCCGTTCCTTTGCAGTAACCGTTTTCATTTTTAGGTTTCACTCTGTTATCTCCTATATGGATACATGTAGTTGGAACTCTAAATCAAACACGGTTTTTGCTAGCTCTTTGAAACTTGGCACAATAATGTAGTTCCAAGTTCTATCGCTATGCTTTGTGTCCTATTGAAGTAGCCCCAAGCAGAGACTGACGAGAATCACTTTCATTGAAAGGGGTTGCCAAGCTTTCCACAAACTACGAGTTTCCAGAAATGTCAGCAAACATTTTTTCACCCAATCTTCATGATACTTGCAGATAATGATCACAACACCAGTCCCACTTGGCTAACCAAATTTCGTTCTTCTTTGTTAAATTGTTCCTTTGCAGTAATCGTTTTCATATTTAGGTTTCACTCTGTTTTCTCCTATATGGATACATGTAGTTGGAACTCTAAATCAAACACGGTTTGTGCTAGCTGTTTGAAACTTGGCACAATAATGTAGTTCCAAGTTCTATCGCTATGGTTTGTGTCCTATTGAAGTAGCCCCAAGCAGAGACTGACGAGAATCACTTTCATTGAAAGGGGTTGCAAAGATTCCAAAAAACTACGAGTTTTCGGGAATCTCAACAAACATTTTTTCACCCAATCTTGATGATACTGGCAGGTAATGATCAGTACACCAATCCCACTTGGCTCACCAAATTTCGTTCTTCTAGGTTAAACGGTTCCTTTGCAGGAACCGTTTTCATGTTTAGGTTTCACTCTGTTTTCTCCTATATAGATACATGTAGTTGGAACTCTAAATCAAACACGGTTTGTGCTAGCTCTTTGAAACTTGGCACAATAATGTAGTTCCAAGTTCTATCGCTATGGTTTGTGTCCTACTGAAGTAGCCCCAAGCAGAGACTGACGAGAATCACTTTCATTGAAAGGTGTTGCAAAGCTTCCAAAAAACTACGAGTTTCCTGAAATCTCAGCAAACATTTTTTCACCCAATCTTGATGATACTGGCAGGTAATGATCAGCACACCAATCCCACTTGGCTCACGAAATTTCGTTTTTCTAGCTTAAACCATTCCTTTGCAGGAACCGTTTTCATGTTTAGGTTTCACTCTGTTTTCTCCTATATAGATACATGTAGTTGGAACTCTAAATCAAACACGGTTTGTGCTAGCTCTTTGAAACTTGGCACAAATAATGTAGTTCCAAGTTCTATCGCTATGGTTTGTGTCCTATTGAAGTAGCCCCAAGCAGAGACTGACGAGAATCACTTACATTGAAAGGGGTTGCCAAGCTTTCGGAAAATACGAGTTTCCGGATTCTCAGCAAACATTTTTCATCCAATCTTGATGATACTGGCAGGTCATGATCAGTACACCAATCCCACTTGGCTCACCAAATTTCGTTCTTCTAGGTTAAACGGTTCCTTTGCAGGAATCGTTTTCATGTTTAGGTTTCACTCTGTTTTCTCCTATATGGATACATGTTGTTGGAACTCTAAATCAAACACGGTTTGTACTAGCTCTTTGAAACTTGGCACAATAATGTAGTTCCAAGTTCTATCGCTATGGTTTGTGTCCTATTGAAGTAGCCCCAAGCAGAGACTGAGGAGAATCACTTTTATTGAAAGGGGTTGCTAAGGTTCCAAAAAACTACGAGTTTCCTGAAATCTCAGTAAACATTTTTTCACCCAATCTTGATGATACTAGCAGGTAATGATCAGTGCACCAATCCCACATGGCTCACAAAATTTGGTTCTTCTAGCTTATACCGTTCCTTTGCAGTAACCGTTTTCATTTTTAGGTTTCACTCTGTGTTCTCCTATATGGATACATGTAGTTGGAACTCTAAATCAAACACGGTTTGTGCTAGCTCTTTGAAACGTGGCACAATAATGTAGTTCCAACTTCTATCGCTATGGTTTGTGTCCTATTGAAGTAGCCCCAAGCAGAGACTGACGAGAATCACTTTCACGACAGGGGTTGCCAAGCTTTTGAAAAACTACGAGTTTCCGGAAATCTCAGCAAACATTTTTTCACCCAATCTTGATGATACTTGCAGATAATGATCAGTACACCATTCCCACTAGGCTCACCATATTTCGTTCTTCTACGTTAAATTGTTCCTTTCCAGTAATCGTTTTCATATTTAGGTTTCACTCTGTTTTCTCCTATATGGATACATGTAGTTGGAACTCTAAACCAAACACGGTTTGTGCTAGCTCTTTGAAACTTGGCACAATAATGTAGTTCAAGTTCTATCACTATGGTTTGTGTCCTATTGAAGTAGCCCCAAGCAGAGACTGACGAGAATCACTTTCATTGAAAGGTGTTGCCAAGCTTTCGAAAAACTACGAGTTTCCGGAAATCTCAGCAAACAGTTTTTCACCGAATCTTGATGATACTTGCAGGTAATGATCAGTACACCATTCCCACTTGGCTCACCAAATTTCGTTCTTCTACGTTAAATCGTTCCTTTCCAGTAATCGTTTTCATATTTAGGTTTCACTCTGTTTTCTCCTATATGGATGCATGTATTTGGAACTCTAAATCAAACACGGTTTGTGCTAGCTCTCTGAAACTTGGCACAATAATGTAGTTCCAAGATCTATCGATATGGTTTGTGTCCTATTGAAGTAGCCCCAAGCAGAGACTGACGAGAATCACTTTCATTGAAAGGGGTTGCCAAGCTTTCGAAAAACTATGAGTTTCCTGAAATCTCAGCAAACATTTTTTCACCCAATCTTGATTTTACTGGCATGTAATGATCAATACACCAATCCCACTTTGCTCACCAAATTTTGTTCTTCTAGCTTAAACTGTTCCGTTGCAGTAACGGTTTTTATGTTTAAGTTTCACACTGTTTTCTCCTATATGGATACATGTAGTTGGAACTCTAAATCAAACACGGTTTGTGCTAGCTCTTTGAAACTTGGCACAATAATTTACTTCAAAGTTCTATCGCTATGGTTTGTGTCCTATTGAAGTAGCCCTAAGCAGAGACTGACGAGAATCCCTTTCATTGAAAGGGGTTGCCAAGCTTCCAATAAACTACGAGTTTCCTGAGATCTCAGCAAACATTTTTGCAACCAATCTTGATGATACTAGCAGGTAATGATCAGTACACCAATCCCACTTGGCTCACCAAACTTCGTTCTTCTAGCTTAAACCGTTTCTTTGCAGTAACCGTTTTCATGTTTAGGTTTCACTCTGTTTTCTCCTATATGGATACATGTAGTTGGAACTCTAAATCAAACACGGTTTGTGCTAGCTCTTTGAAACTTGGCACAATAATGTAGTTCCAAGTTCTATCGCTATGGTTTGTGTCCTATTGAAGTAGCCCCAAGCAGAGACTGACGAGAATCACTTTCATTGAAAGGGGTTGACAAGCTTTCGAAAAACTACGTGTTTCCGGAAATCTCAGCAAACATTTTTTTCACCCAATCGTGATGATACTGGCAGGTAATGATGAGTACACCAATCCCACTTGGATCCCCAAATTTCGTTCTTCTAGCTTAAACCGTTCCTTTGCAGTAACCGTTTTCATTTTTAGGTTTCACTCTGTTTTCTCCTATATGGATACATGTAGTTGGAACTCTAAATCAAACACGGTTTGTGCTAGCTCTTTGAAACTTGGCACAATAATGTAGTTCCAAGTTCTATCGCTATGGTTTGTGTCCTATTGAAGCAGCCCCAAGCAGAGACTGACGAAAATCACTGTCATTGAAAGGGTTGCCAAGCTTTCCACAAACTACGAGTTTCCGGAAATCTCAGCAAACATTTTTTCACCCAATCTTGATGATACTTGCAGATAATGATCACAACACCAGTCCCACTTGGCTCACCAAATTTCGTTCTTCTAGGTTAAACGGTTCCTTTGCAGGAACCATTTTCATGTTTAGGTTTCACTCTGTTTTCTCCTATATGGATACATGTAGTTGGAACTCTAAATCAAACACGGTTTGTGCTAGCTCTTTGAAACTTGGCACAATAATGTAGTTCCATGTTCTATCGCTATGGTTTGTGTCCTATTGAAGTAGCCCCAAGCAGAGACTGACGAGAATCACTTTCATTGAAAGGGGTTGCCAAGCTTCCAAAAAACTACTTGTTTCCGGAAATCTCGGCAAACATTTTCTCACCCAATCTTGATGATACTTGCAGGTAATGATCAGTACACCAATCCCACTTGGCTCACCAAATTTCGTTCTTCTAGGTTAAACGGTTCCTTTGCAGGAACCGTTTTCATGTTTAGGTTTCACTCTGTTTTCTCCTATATGGATACATGTAGTTGGAACTCTAAATCAAACACGGTTTGTACTAGCTCTTTTAAACTTGGCACAATAATGTAGTTCCAAGTTCTATCGCTATGGTTTGTGTCCTATTGAAGTAGCCCCAAGCAGAGACGGACGACAATCCCTTTCATTGAAAGGGGTTGCCAAGCTTCCAAAAAACTACGAGTTTCCTGAAATCTGAGCAAACATTTTTTTACCCAATGTTGATGATACTGGCAGGTAATTGTCAGTACACCAATACCACTTGGGTCACCAAATTTCGTTCTTCTAGCTTAAACCGTTCCTTTGCAGTAACCGTTTTCATTTTTAGGTTTCACTCTGTTTTCTCCTATATGGATACATGTAGTTGGAACTCTAAATTAAACACGGTTTGTACTAGCTCTTTTGAAACTTGGCACAATAATATAGTTCCAAGTTCTATCGCTATGGTTTGTGTCCTATTGAAGTAGCCCCAAGCAGAGACTGACGAGAATCACTTTCATTGAAAGGGGTTGCCAAGCTTTAGAAAAACTACGAGTTTCCGGAAATGTCAGCAAACATTTTTTCACCCAATCTTGATGATACTTGCAGATAATGATCACAACACCAGTCCCACTTGGCTCACCAAATTTCGTTCTTCTAGGTTAAAGGGTTCCTTTGCAGCAACCGTTTTCATGTTTAGGTTTCACTCTGTTTTCTCCTATATGGATACATGTAGTTGGAACTCTAAATCAAACACGGTTTGTACTAGCTATTTAAACTTGGCACAATAATGTAGTTCCAAGTTCTATCGCTATTGTTTGTGTCCTATTGAAGTAGCCCCAAGCAGAGACGGACGACAATCCCTTTCATTGAAAGGGGTTGCCAAGCTTCCAAAAAACTACGAGTTTCCTGAAATCTGAGCAAACATTTTTTTTACCCAATGTTGATGATACTGGCAGGTAATGATCAGTACACCAATCCCACTTGGCTCACCAAATTTCGTTCTTCTAGCTTAAACCGTTCCTTTGCAGTAACCGTTTTATGTTTAGGTTTCACTCTGTTTTCTCCTATATGGATACATGTAGTTGGAACTCTAAATTAAACACGGTTTGTACTAGCTCTTTGAAACTTGGCACAATAATATAGTTCCAAGTTCTATCGCTATGGTTTGTGTCCATTGAATTAGCCCCAAGCAGAGACTGACGAGAATCACTTTCATTGAAAGGGGTTGCCAAGCTTTCGAAAAACTACGAGATTCCGGAAATCTCAGCAAACATTTTTTCACCCAATCTTCATGATACTTGCAGATAATGATCACAACACCAGTCCCACTTGGCTCACCAAATTTCGTTCTTTCTAGGTTAAACGGTTCCTTTGCAGGAACCGTTTTCATTTTTAGGTTTCACTCTGTTTTCTCCTATATGGATACATGTAGTTGGAACTCTAAATTAAACACGGTTTGTACTAGCTCTTTGAAACTTGGCACAATAATATAGTTCCAATTTCTATCGCTATGGTTTGTGTCCTATTGAAGTAGCCCCAAGCAGAGACTGACGAGAATCACTTTCATTGAAAGGGGTTGCCAAGCCTTAGAAAAACTACGAGTTTCCGGAAATGTCAGCAGACATTTTTTCACCCAATCTTCATGATACTTGTAGATAATGATCACAACACCAGTCCACTTGGCTATCCAAATTTCGTTCTTCTTTGTTAAATCGTTCCTTTGCAGTAATCGTTTTCATATTTAGGTTCACCTCTGTTTTCCTCCTATATGGATACATGTATTTGGAACTCTAAATCAAACACGGTTTGTGCTAGCTCTTTGAAACTTGGCACAATAATGTAGTTCCAAGTTCTATCGCTATGGTTTGTGTCCTATTGAAGTAGCCCCAAGCAGAGACTGACGAGAATCACTTTCATTGAAAGGGGTTGCCAAGCTTTCGGAAAACTACGAGTTTCCGGATTCTCAGCAAACATTTTTTCATCCAATCTTGATGATACTGGCAGGTCATGATCAGTACACCAATCCCACTTGGCTCACCAAATTTCGTTCTTCTAGGTTAAACGGTTCCTTTGCAGGAGTCTTTTTCATGTTTAGGTTTCACTCTGTTTTCTCCTATATGGATACATGTTGTTGGAACTCTAATCAAACACGGTTTGTACTAGCTCTTTGAAACTTGGCACAATAATGTAGTTCCAAGTTCTATCGCTATGGACTGTGTCCTATTGAAGTAGCCCCAAGCAGAGACTGACGAGAATCACTTTTATTGAAAGGGTTGCTAAGGTTCCAAAAAACTACGAGTTTCCTGAAATCTCAGTAAACATTTTTTCACCCAATCTTGATGATACTAGCAGGTAATGATCAGTGCACCAATCCCACATGGCTCACAAAATTTGGTTCTTCTAGCTTAAAACCGTTCCTTTGCAGTAACCGTTTTCATTTTTAGGTTTCACTCTGTGTTCTCCTATATGGATACATGTAGTTGGAACTCTAAATCAAACACGGTTTGTGCTAGCTCTTTGAAAACTTGGCACAATAATGTAGTTCCATGTTCTATCGCTATGGTTTGTGTCCTATTGAAGTAGCCCCAAGCAGAGACTGACGAGAATCACTTTCATTGAAAGGGGTTGCCAAGCTTCCAAAAAACTACTTGTTTCCGGAAATCTCGGCAAACATTTTCTCACCCAATCTTGATGATACTTGCAGGTAATGATCAGTACACCAATCCCACTTGGCTCACCAAATTTCGTTCTTCTAGGTTAAACGGTTCCTTTGCAGGAACCGTTTTCATGTTTAGGTTTCACTCTGTTTTCTCCTATATGGATACATGTAGTTGGAACTCTAAATCAACACGGTTTGTACTAGCTCTTTTAAACTTGGCACAATAATGTAGTTCCAAGTTCTATCGCTATGGTTTGTGTCCTATTGAAGTAGCCCCAAGCAGAGACGGACGACAATCCCTTTCATTGAAAGGGGTTGCCAAGCTTCCAAAAAACTACGAGTTTCCTGAAATCTGAGCAAACATTTTTTTACCCAATGTTGATGATACTGGCAGGTAATTGTCAGTACACCAATACCACTTGGCTCACCAAATTTCGTTCTTCTAGCTTAAACCGTTCCTTTGCAGTAACCGTTTTCATTTTTAGGTTTCACTCTGTTTTCTCCTATATGGATACATGTAGTTGGAACTCTAAATTAAACACGGTTTGTACTAGCTCTTTGAAACTAGGCACAATAATATAGTTCCAAGTTCTATCGGTATGGTTTGTGTCCCATTGAATTAGCCCCAAGCAGAGACTGACGAGAATCACTTTCATTGAAAGGGTTGCCAAGCTTTCGAAAAACTACGAGATTCCGGAAATCTCAGCAAACATTTTTCACCCAATCTTCATGATACTTGCAGATAATGATCACAACACCAGTCCCACTTGGCTCACCAAATTCGTTCTTCTAGGTTAAACGGTTCCTTTGCAGGAACCGTTTTCATGTTTAGGTTTCACTCTGTTTTCTCCTATATGGATATATGTAGTTGGAACTCTAAATCAAACACGGTTTGTGCTAGCTCTTTGAAACTTGGCACAATAATGTAGTTCCATGTTCTATCGCTATGGTTTGTGTCCTATTGAAGTATCCCCAAGCAGAGACTGACGAGAATCACTTTCATTGAAAGGGGTTGCCAAGCTTCCAAAAAACTACGTGTTTCCAGAAATCTCGGCAAACATTTTCTCACCCAATCTTGATGATACTGGCAGGTAATGATCAGTACACCAATCCCACTTGGCTCACCAAAATTCGTTCTTCTAGGTTAAACTGTTCCTTTGCAGGAACCGTTTTCATGTTTAGGTTTCACTCTGTTTTCTCCTATATGGATACATGTAGTTGGAACTCTAAATCAAACACGGTTTGTACTAGCTCTTTGAAACTTGGCACAATAATGTAGTTCCAAGTTCTATCGCTACGGTTTGTGTCGTATTGAAGTAGCCCCAAGCAGAGACTGACGAGAATCCCTTTCATTGAAAGGGGTTGCCAAGCTTCCAAAAAACTACGAGTTTCCTGAAATCTGAGCAAACATTTTTTTACCCAATGATGATGATACTGGCAGGTAATGATCAGTACACCAATCCCACTTGGCTCACCTATTTTTCTTTCTTCTGGCTTAAACCGTTCCTTTGCAGTAACCGTTTTCATGTTTAGGTTTCACTCTGTCTTCTCCTATATGGATACATGTAGTTGGAACTCTAAATTAAACACGGTTTGTACTAGCTCTTTGAAACTTGGCACAATAATATAGTTCCAAGTTCTATCGCTATGGTTTGTGTCCTATTGAAGTAGCCCCAAGCAGAGACTGACGAGAATCACTTTCATTGAAAGGGGTTGCCAAGCTTTCGAAAAACTACGAGTTTCCGGAAATGTCAGCAAACATTTTTTCACCCAATCTTGATGATACTTCTTGATGATACTTGCAGATAATGATCACAACACCAGTCCCACTTGGCTCACCAAATTTCGTTCTTCTAGGTTAAAGGGTTCCTTTGAAGGAACCGTTTTCATGTTTAGGTTTCACTCTGTTTTCTCCTATATGGATACATGTAGTTGGAACTCTAAATCAAACATGGTTTGTACTAGCTATTTAAACTTGGACAATAAATGTAGTTCCAAGTTCTATCGCTATTGTTTGTGTCCTATTGAAGTAGCCCCAAGCAGAGACGGACGACAATCCCTTTCATTGAAAGGGGTTGCCAAGCTTCCAAAAAACTACGAGTTTCCTGAAATCTGAGCAAACATTTTTTTTACCCAATGTTGATGATACTGGCAGGTAATGATCAGTACACCAATCCCACTTGGCTCACCAAATTTCGTTCTTCTAGCTTAAACGTTCCTTTGCAGTAACCGTTTTTATGTTTAGGTTTCACTCTGTTTTCTCCTATATGGATACATGTAGTTGGAACTCTAAATTAAACACGGTTTGTACTAGCTCTTTGAAACTTGGCACAATAATATAGTTCCAAGTTCTATCGCTATGGTTTGTGTCCCATTGAATTAGCCCCAAGCAGAGACTGGACGAGAATCACTTTCATTGAAAGGGGTTGCCAAGCTTCGAAAAACTACGAGATTCCGGAAATCTCAGCAAACATTTTTTCACCCAATCTTCATGATACTTGCAGATAATGATCACAACACCAGTCCCACTTGGCTCACCAAATTTCGTTCTTCTAGGTTAAACGGTTCCTTTGCAGGAACCGTTTTCATTTTTAGGTTTCACTCTGTTTTCTCCTATATGGATACATGTAGTTGGAACTCTAAATTAAACACGGTTTGTACTAGCTCTTTGAAACTTGGCACAATAATATAGTTCCAATTTCTATCGCTATGGTTTGTGTCCTATTGAAGTAGCCCCAAGCAGAGACTGACGAGAATCACTTTCATTGAAAGGGGTTGCCAAGCCTTAGAAAAACTACGAGTTTCCGGAAATGTCAGCAGACATTTTTTCACCCAATCTTCATGATACTTGTAGATAATGATCACAACACCAGTCCCACTTGGCTATCCAAATTTCGTTCTTCTTTGTTAAATCGTTCCTTTGCAGTAATCGTTTTCATATTTAGGTTTCACTCTGTTTTCTCCTATATGGATACATGTAGTTGGAACTCTAAATCAAACACGGTTTGTGCTAGCTCTTTTGAAACTTGGCACAATAATGTAGTTCCAAGTTCTATCGCTATGGTTTGTGTCCTATTGAAGTAGCCCCAAGCAGAGACTGACGAGAATCACTTTCATTGAAAGGGGTTGCCAAGCTTTCGGAAAACTACGAGTTTCCGGATTCTCAGCAAACATTTTTTCATCCAATCTTGATGATACTGGCAGGTCATGATCAGTACACCAATCCCACTTGGCTCACCAAATTTCGTTCTTCTAGGTTAAACGGTTCCTTTGCAGGAGTCGTTTTCATGTTTAGGTTTCACTCTGTTTTCTCCTATATGGATACATGTTGTTGGAACTCTAAATCAAACACGGTTTGTACTAGCTCTTTGAAACTTGGCACAATAATGTAGTTCCAAGTTCTATCGCTATGGACTGTGTCCTATTGAAGTAGCCCCAAGCAGAGACTGACGAGAATCACTTTTATTGAAAGGGGTTGCTAAGGTTCCAAAAAACTACGAGTTTCTGAAATCTCAGTAAACATTTTTTCACCCAATCTTGATGATACTAGCAGGTAATGATCAGTGCACCAATCCCACATGGCTCACAAAATTTGGTTCTTCTAGCTTAAACCGTTCCTTTGCAGTAACCGTTTTCATTTTTAGGTTTCACTCTGTGTTCTCCTATATGGATACATGTAGTTGGAACTCTAAATCAAACACGGTTTGTGCTAGCTCTTTGAAACTTGGCACAATAATGTAGTTCCAAGTTCTATCACTATGGTTTGTGTCCTATTGAAGTAGCCCAAGCAGAGACTGACGAGAATCACTTTCATTGAAAGGTGTTGCCAAGCTTTCGAAAAACTACGAGTTTCCGGAAATCTCAGCAAACAGTTTTTCACCCAATCTTGATGATACTTGCAGGTAATGATCAGTACCCCATTCCCACTTGGCTCACCAAATTTCGTTCTTCTACGTTAAATCGTTCCTTTCCAGTAATCGTTTTCATATTTAGGTTTCACTCTGTTTTCTCCTATATGGATACATGTAGTTGGAACTCTAAATCAAACACGGTTTGTGCTAGCTATTTGAAACTTGGCACAATAATGTAGTTCCAAGTTCTATCGCTATGGTTTGTGTCCTATTGAAGCAGCCCCAAGCAGAGACTGACGAAAATCACTTTCATTGAAAGGGGTTGCCAAGCTTTCCACAAACTACGAGTTTCCGGAAATCTCAGCAAACATTTTTTCACCCAATGTTGATGATACTTGCAGATAATGATCTCAACACCAGTCCCACTTGGCTCACCAAATTTCGTTCTTCTAGGTTAAACGGTTCTTTTGCAGGAACCGTTTTCATGTTTAGGTTTCACTCTGTTTCTCCTATATGGATACATGTAGTTGGAACTCTAAATCAAACACGGTTTGTGCTAGCTCTTTGAAACTTGGCACAATAATGTAGTTCCATGTTCTATCGCTATGGTTTGTGTCCTATTGAAGTATCCCCAAGCAGAGACTGATGAAAATCACTTTCATTGAAAGGGGTTGCCAAGCTTTCCACAAACTACGTGTTTCCGGATATCTCGGCAAACATTTTCTCACCCAATGTTGATGATACTGGCAGGTAATGATCAGTACACCAATCCCACTTGGTTCAACCCAAATTTCGTTCTTCTAGGTTAAATGGTTCATTTGCAGGAACCGTTTTCATGTTTAGGTTTCACTCTGTATTCTCCTATGTGGATACATGTAGTTGGAACTCTAAATCAAACACGGTTTGTACTAGCTCTTTTAAACTTGGCACAATAATGTAGTTCCAAGTTCTATCGCTACGGTTTGTGTCCTATTGAAGTAGCCCCAAGCAGAGATGGATGAGAATCCCTTTCATTGAAAGGGGGTTGCCAAGCTTCCAAAAAACTACGAGTTTCCTGAAATCTGAGCAAACATTTTTTTACCCAATGTTGATGATACTGGCAGGTAATGATCAGTACACCAGTCCCACTTGGGCTCACCAAATTTCGTTCTTCTAGCTTAAACCGTTCCTTTGCAGTAACCGTTTTTATGTTTAGGTTTCACTCTGTTTTCTCCTATATGGATACATGTAGTTGGAACTCTAAATCAAACAGGGTTTGTACTAGCTCTTTGAAACTTGGCACAATAATGTATTTCCAAGTTCTATCGCTATGGTTTGTGTCCTATTGAAGTAGCTCCAAGCAGAGACTGACGAGAATCACTTTCATTGAAAGGGGTTGCCAAGCTTTCGAAAAACTACGAGTTTCCGGAAATCTCAGCAAACATTTTTTCACCCAATCTTCATGATACTTGCAGGTAATGATCAGTTCACCATACCCACTTGGCTCACCAAATTTCGTTCTTCTACGTTAAATCGTTCCTTTCCAGTAATCGTTTTCATATTTAGGTTTCACTCTGTTTTCTCCTATATGGATACATGTAGTTGGAACTCTAAATCAAACACGTTTGTGCTAGCTCTTTGAAACTTGGTACAATAATGTAGTTCCAAGATCTATCGATATGGTTTGTGTCCTATTGAAGTAGCCCCAAGCAGAGACTGACGAGAATCACTTTCATTGAAAGGGTTGCCAAGCTTCAAAAACATTACGAGTTTCCTGAAATCTCAGCAAACATTTTTCACCAATCTTGATGATACTTGCAGATAATGATCAGTACACGAATCAGACTTGGCTCACCAAATTTCGTTCTTCTAGTTAAACCGTTCCTTTTAGCAACCGTTTTCATGTTTAGGTTTCACTCTGTTTTCTCCTATATGGATACATGTAGTTGGATCTCTAAATCAAAACACGTTTGTGCTAGCTCTTTGAAACTTGGCACAATAATGTAGTTCCAAGTTCTATGGCTATGGTTTGTGTCCTATTGAAGTAGCCCCAAGCAGAGACTGACGAGAATCACTTTCATTGAAGGGTTGCCAAGCTTCCAAAAAACTACGAGTTTCCTGAAATCTCTGCAAACATTTTTTCACCCAATCTTGATGATACTTGCAGGTAATGACCAGTACACCAATCCCACTTGGCTCACCAAATTTCGTTCTTCTAGGTTAAACCGTTCCTTTGCAGTAACCGTTTTCATGTTTAGGTTTCACTCTGTTTTCTCCTATATGGATACATGTAGTTGGAACTCTAAATCAACACGGTTTGTGCTAGCTCTTTGAAACTTGGCACAAAAATGTAGTTCCAAGTTCTATGGCTATGGTTTTGTATCCTATTGAAGTAGCCCCAAGCAGAAAATGACCGAGAATCACTTTCATTGAATGGGGTTGCAAGCTTCCAAAAAACTACGAGTTTCTTGAAATCTCAGCAAACATTTTTTCACCAATCTTGATGATACTTGCAGGTAATGATCAGTACACCAATCCCACTTGGCTCACCAAATTTCGTTCTTCTACGTTAAACCGTTCCTTTGCAGTAACCGTTTTCATGTTTAGGTTTCACTCTGTTTTCTCCTATATGGATACATGTAGTTGGAACTCTAAATCAAACACGTTTGTGCTAATTCTTTGAAACTTGGCACAATAATGTAGTTCCAAGTTCTATCGCTATGGTTTGTGTCCTATTGAAGTAGGCCGAAGCAGAGACTGACGAGAATCACTTTCATTGAAAGGGGTTGCCAAGCTTCCGTAAAACTACGAGTTTCCTGAAATCTCAGCAAACATTTTTTCACCCAATCTTGATGGTACTTGCAGGTAATGATCAGTACACCAATCCCACTTGGCTCTCCAAATTTCGTTCTTCTAGGTTAAACCGATCCTTTGCAGTAACCGTTTCATGTTTAGGTTTCACTCTGTATTCTCCTATATGGATACATGTAGTTGAACTCTAAATCAAACGCGGTTTTGTGCTAGCTCTTTGAAACTTGGCACAATAATGTAGTTCCAAGTTCTATGGCTATGGTTTGTGTCCTATTGAAGTAGTCACAAGCAGAGACTGACGAGATCACTTTCATTGAAAGGGGTTGCCAAGCTTCCCAAAAACTACGAGTTTCTGAAATCTCAGCAAACATTTTTTCACCAATCTTGATGATACTTGCAGATAATGATCAGTACACCAATCCCACTTGGCTCACCAAATTTCGTTCTTCTAGGTTAACCGTTCCATTTTTAGCAACCGTTTTCATGTTTAGGTTTCACTCTGTTTTCTCCTATATGCATACATGTAGTTGGAACTCTAAATTCAACGCGGATTGTGCCAGCTCTTTGAAACTTGGCACAATAATGTAGTTCCAAGTTCTATCGCTATGGTTTGTGTCCTATTGAAGTAGCCCCAAGCAGAGACTGACGAGAATCACTTTCATTGAAAGCTTTGCCAAGCTACCAAAAACTACGAGTTTCCTGAAATCTCAGCAAACATTTTTTCACCCAATCTTGATGATACTTGCAGGTAATGATCAGTACACCATCCCACCTTGGCTCACCAAATTTCGTTCTTCTAGGTTAAACCCGTTCCTTTGCAGTAACCGTTTTCATGTTTAGGTTCACTCTGTTTTCTCCTATATGGATACATGTAGTTGGAATCTAAATCAAACACGGTTTGTGCTAGCTCCTTGAAACTTGGCACAATAATGTAGTTCCAAGTTCTATGGCTATGGTTTGTGTCCTATTGAAGAAGCCATAAGCAGAGACTGACGAGAATCACTTTCACTGAAAGGGGTTGCCAAGCTCCCAAAAACTACGAGTTTCCTGAAATCTCAGCAAACATTTTTTCACCATCTTGATGATACTTGCAGATATTGATCAGTACACGAATCAGACTTGGCTCAAAAAATTTCGTTCTTCTAGGTTAAACCGTTCCTTTTTTAGCAACCGTTTTCATGTTTAGGTTTCACTCTGTTTTCTCCTATATGGATACATTAGTTGGAACTCTAAATCAAACGCGGTTTGTGCTAGCTCTTTGAAACTTGGCACAATAATGTAGCTCCAAGTTGTATCGCTATGGTTTGTGTACTATTGAAGTAGCCCCAAGCAGAGACTGACGAGAATCACTTTCATTGAAAGGGGTTGCCAAGCTTCCAAAAAACTACGAGTTTCCTTAAATCTCAGCAAACATTTTTTCACCCAATCTTGATGATACATGCAGGTAATGATCAGTAACCCAATCCCACTTGGCTCACCAAAGTTCGTTCTTCTAGGTTAAACCGTTCCTTTGCAGTAACCGTTTTCATGTTTAGTTTTCACTCTGTTTTCTCCTATATGGATACAGGTAGTTGGAACTCTAAATCAAACACGGTTTGTGCTAGCTCTTTGAAACTCGGCACAATAATATAGTTCCAAGTTCTATAGCTATGGTTTGTGTCCTATTGAAGTAGCCCCAAGCAGAGACTGACGAGAATCACTTTCATGAAAGGGGTTGCCAAGCTTCCAAAAATCTACGAGTTTCCTGAAATCTCAGCAAACATTTTTTCACCCAATCTTGATGATACTTGCAGGTAATGATCAGTAATCCAATCCCACTTGGCTCACCAAAGTTCGTTCTTCTAGGTTAAAACCGTTCCATTGCAGTAACCGTTTTCATGTTTAGGTTTCACTCTGTTTTCTCCTATATGGATACATGTAGTTGGAACTCTAAATCAAACACGGTTTGGGCTAGCTCTTTGAAACATGGCACAATAATGTAGGCCAAGTTCTATGTCTATGGTATGGTGTCCTATTGAAGTAGCCCCAAGCAGAGACAGACGAGAATCACTTCATTGAAAGGGGTTGCCAAAGCTTCCAAAAAACTACGAGTTTCCTGACATCTCATAAAAATTTTTTCACCAATCTTGATGATACTTTCAGGTAATGATCAGTAATCCAATCACACTTGGCTCACCAAATTTCGTTCTTCTAGGTTAAACCGTTCCTTGGCAGTAACCGTTTTCATGTTTAGGTTTCACTCTGTTTTCTCCTATATGGATACATGTAATTGGAACTCTAAATCAAACACGGTTTCTGCTAGCTCTTTGAAAACTTGGCACAATAATGTAGTTCCAAGTTCTATGGCTATGGTTTGTGTCCTATTGAAGTAGCCCCAAACAGAGACTGACGAGAATCACTTTCATTGAAAGGGGTTGCCAAGCTTCCAAAAACTACGAGTTCCTTAAATCTCAGCAAACCTTTTTTCACCCAATCTTGATGATACTTGCAGGTAATGATCAGTAATCCAATCACACTTGGCTCACCAAATTTCGTTCTTCTAGGTTAAACCGTTCCTTTGCAGTAACCGTTTTCATGTTTAGGTTTCACTCTGTTTTCTCCCTATATGGATACATGTAGTTGGAACTCTAAATCAAACACGGTTTGTGCTAATTCTTTGAAACTTGGCACAATAATGTAGTTCCAAGTTCTATCGCTATGGTTTGTGTCCTATTGAAGTAGGCCGAAGCAGAGACTGACGAGAATCACTTTCATTGAAAGGGGTTGCCAAGCTTCCGTAAAACTACGAGTTTCCTGAAATCTCAGCAAACATTTTTTCACCCAATCTTGATGGTACTTGCAGGTAATGATCAGTACACCAATCCCACTTGGCTCTCCAAATTTCCTTCTTCTAGGTTAAACCGATCCTTTGCAGTAACCGTTTTCATGTTTAGGTTTCACTCTGTTTTCTCCTATATGGATACATGTAGTTGGAACTCTAAATCAACACGGTTTGTGCTAGCTCTTTGAAACTTGGCACAATAATGTAGTTCCAAGTTCTATGGCTATGGTTTGTGTCCTATTGAAGTAGTCACAAGCAGAGACTGACGAGAATCACTTTCATTGAAAGGGTTGCCAAGCTTCCAAAAACTACGAGTTTCCTGAAATCTCAGCAAACATTTTTTCACCAATCTTGATGATACTTGCAGATAATGATCAGTACACCAATCCCACTTTGGCTCACCAAATTTCGTTCTTCTAGGTTAAACCGTTCCTTTTTAGCAACCGTTTTCATGTTTAGGTTTCACTCTGTTTTCTCCTATATGGATACATGTAGTTGGAACTCTAAATCAAACGCGGATTGTGCCAGCTCTTTGAAACTTGGCACAATAATGTAGTTCCAAGTTCTATCGCTATGGTTTGTGTCCTATTGAAGTAGCCCCAAGCAGAGACTGACGAGAATCACTTTCATTGAAAGGCTTTGCCAAGCTACCAAAAAACTACGAGTTTCCTGAAATCTCAGCAAACATTTTTTCACCCAATCTTGATGATACTTGCAGGTAATGATCAGTACACCAATCCCACTTGGCTCACCAAATTTCGTTCTTCTAGGTTAAACCGTTCCTTTGCAGTAACCGTTTTCATGTTTAGGTTTCACTCTGTTTTCTCCTATATGGATACATGTAGTTGGAACTCTAAATCAAACACGGTTTGTGCTAGCTCCTTGAAACTTGGCACAATAATGTAGTTCCAAGTTCTATGGCTATGGTTTGTGTCCTATTGAAGAAGCCATAAGCAGAGACTGATGAGAATCACTTTCATTGAAAGGGGTTGCCAAGCTTCCCAAAAACTACGAGTTTCCTGAAATCTCAGCAAACATTTTTTCACCAATCTTGATGATACTTGCAGATATTGATCAGTACACGAATCAGACTTGGCTCAAAAAATTTCGTTCTTCTAGGTTAAACCGTTCCTTTGCAGTAACCGTTTTCATGTTTAGGTTTCACTCTGTTTTCTCCTATATGGATACATGTAGTTGGAACTCTAAATCAAACACGGTTTGTGCTAATTCTTTGAAACTTGGCACAATAATGTAGTTCCAAGTTCTATCGCTATGGTTTGTGTCCTATTGAAGTAGGCCGAAGCAGAGACTGACGAGAATCACTTTCATTGAAAGGGGTTGCCAAGCTTCCGTAAAACTACGAGTTTCCTGAAATCTCAGCAAACATTTTTTCACCCAATCTTGATGGTACTTGCAGGTAATGATCAGTACACCAATCCCACTTGGCTCTCCAAATTTCGTTCTTCTAGGTTAAACCGATCCTTTGCAGTAACCGTTTTCATGTTTAGGTTTCACTCTGTTTTCTCCTATATGGATACATGTATGTTGGAACTCTAAATCAAACGCGGATTGTGCCAGCTCTTTGAAACTTGGCACAATAATGTAGTTCCAAGTTCTATCGCTATGGTTTGTGTCCTATTGAAGTAGCCCCAAGCAGAGACTGACGAGAATGACTTTCATTGAAAGGCTTTGCCAAGCTACCAAAAAACTACGAGTTTCCTGAAATCTCAGCAAACATTTTTTCACCCAATCTTGATGATACTTGCAGGTAATGATCAGTACACCAATCCCACTTGGCTCACCAAATTTCGTTCTTCTTAAACCGTTCCTTTGCAGTAACCGTTTTCATGTTTAGGTTTCACTCTGTTTTCTCCTATATGGATACATGTAGTTGGAACTCTAAATCAAACACGGTTGTGCTAGCTCCTTGAAACTTGGCACAATAATGTAGTTCCAAGTTCTATGGCTATGGTTTGTGTCCTATTGAAGTAGCCCCAAGCAGAGACAGACGAGAATCACTTTCATTGAAAGGGGTTGCCAAGCTTCCAAAAAACTACGAGTTTCCTGAAATCTCATAAAAATTTTTTCACCAATCTTGATGATACTTTCAGGTAATGATCAGTAATCCAATCACACTTGGCTCACCAAATTTCGTTCTTCTAGGTTAAACCGTTCCTTTGCAGTAACCGTTTTCATGTTTAGGTTTCACTCTGTTTTCTCCTATATGGATACATGTAGTTGGAACTCTAAATCAAACACGGTTTGTGCTAGCTCTTTGAAACTCGGCACAATAATGTAGTTCCAAGTTCTATAGCTATGGTTTGTGTCCTATTGAAGTAGCCCCAAGCAGAGACTGACGAGAATCACTTTCATTGAAAGGGGTTGCCAAGCTTCCAAAAATCTACGAGTTTCCTGAAATCTCAGCAAACATTTTTTCACCCAATCTTGATGATACTTGCAGGTAATGATCAGTAATCCAATCCCACTTGGCTCACCAAATTTCGTTCTTCTAGGTTAAACCGTTCCATTGCAGTAACCGTTTTCATGTTTAGGTTTCACTCTGTTTTCTCCTATATGGATACATGTAGTTGGAACTCTAAATCAAACACGGTTTGGGCTAGCTCTTTGAAACATGGCACAATAATGTAGGTCCAAGTTCTATGGCTATGGTTTGTGTCCTATTGAAGTAGCCCCAAGCAGAGACAGACGAGAATCACTTTCATTGAAAGGGGTTGCCAAGCTTCCGTAAAACTACGAGTTTCCTGAAATCTCAGGCAAACCTTTTTTCACCCAATCTTGATGGTACTTGCAGGTACTGATCAGTACACCAATCCCACTTGGCTCACCAAATTTCGTTCTTCTAGGTTAAACCGTTCCTTTGCAGTAACCGTTTTCATGTTTAGGTTTCACTCTGTTTTCTCCTATATGGATACATGTAGTTGGAACTCTAAATCAAACACGGTTTGTGCTAGCTCTTCGAAACTTGGCACAATAATGTAGTTCCAAGTTCTATGGCTATGGTTTGTGTCCTATTGAAGTAGTCCCAAGCAGAGACTGACGAGAATCACTTTCATTGAAAGGGGTTGCCAAGCTTCAAAAACATTACGAGTTTCCTGAAATCTCAGCAAACATTTTTCACCAATCTTGATGATACTTGCAGATAATGATCAGTACACGAATCAGACTTGGCTCACCAAATTTCGTTCTTCTAGGTTAAACCGTTCCTTTTTGGCAACCGTTTTCATGTTTAGGTTTCACTCTGTTTTCTCCTATATGGATACATGTAGTTGGAACTCTAAATCAAACACGGTTTGTGCTAGCTCTTTGAAACTTGGCACAATAATGTAGTTCCAAGTTCTATCACTATGGTTTGTGTCCTATTGAAGTTGCCCCAAGCAGAGACTGACGAGAATCACATTCATTGAAAGGGGTTGCCAAGCTTCCAAAAAACTACGAGTTTCCTGAAATCTCAGCAAACATTTTTTCACCCAATCTTGATGATACTTGCAGGTAATGATCAGTACACCAATCCCACTTGGCTCACCAAATTTCGTTCTTCTAGGTTAAACGTTCCTTTGCAGTAACCGTTTTCATGTTTAGGTTTCAGTCTGTTTACTCCTATATGGATACATGTAGTTGGAACTCTAAATCAAACGCGGTTTGTGCTAGCTCTTTGAAACTTGGCACAATAATGTAGTTCCAAGTTCTATCGCTATGGTTTGTGTCCTATTGAAGTAGCCCGAAGCAGAGACTGACGAGAATCACATTCATTGAAAGGGGTTGCCAAGCTTCCAAAAAACTACGAGTTTCCTGAAATCTCAGCAAACATTTTTTCACCAATCTTGATGATACTTGCAGGTAATGATCAGTACACCAATCCCACTTGGCTCACCAAATTTCGTTCTTCTAGGTTAAACCGTTCCTTTGCAGTAACCGTTTTCATGTTTAGTTTTCACTCTGTTTTCTCCTATATGGATACAGGTAGTTGGAACTCTAAATCAAACACGGTTTGTGCTAGCTCTTTGAAACTCGGCACAATAATGTAGTTCCAAGTTCTATAGCTATGGTTTGTGTCCTATTGAAGTAGCCCCAAGCAGAGACTGACGAGAATCACTTTCATTGAAAGGGGTTGCCAAGCTTCCAAAAATCTACGAGTTTCCTGAAATCTCAGCAAACATTTTTTCACCCAATCTTGATGATACTTGCAGGTAATGATCAGTAATCCAATCCCACTTGGCTCACCAAATTTCGTTCTTCTAGGTTAAACCGTTCCATTGCAGTAACCGTTTTCATGTTTAGGTTTCACTCTGTTTTCTCCTATATGGATACATGTAGTTGGAACTCTAAATCAAACACGGTTTGGGCTAGCTCTTTGAAACATGGCACAATAATGTAGGTCCAAGTTCTATGGCTATGGTTTGTGTCCTATTGAAGTAGCCCCAAGCAGAGACAGACGAGAATCACTTTCATTGAAAGGGGTTGCCAAGCTTCCAAAAAAACTACGAGTTTCCTGAAATCTCATAAAAATTTTTTCACCAATCTTGATGATACTTTCAGGTAATGATCAGTAATCCAATCACACTTGGCTCACCAAATTTCGTTCTTCTAGGTTAAACCGTTCCTTTGCAGTAACCGTTTTCATGTTTAGGTTTCACTCTGTTTTCTCCTATATGGATACATGTAATTGGAACTCTAAATCAAACACGGTTTGTGCTAGCTCTTTGAAACTTGGCACAATAATGTAGTTCCAAGTTCTATGGCTATGGTTTGTGTCCTATTGAAGTAGCCCCAAACAGAGACTGACGAGAATCACTTTCATTGAAAGGGGTTGCCAAGCTTCCAAAAAACTACGAGTTTCCTGAAATCTCAGCAAACCTTTTTTCACCCAATCTTGATGATACTTGCAGGTAATGATCAGTAATCCAATCACACTTGGCTCACCAAATTTCGTTCTTCTAGGTTAAACCGTTCCTTTGCAGTAACCGTTTTCATGTTTAGGTTTCACTCTGTTTTCTCCTATATGGATACATGTAGTTGGAACTCTAAATCAAACACGGTTTGTGCTAATTCTTTGAAACTTGGCACAATAATGTAGTTCCAAGTTCTATCGCTATGGTTTGTGTCCTATTGAAGTAGGCCGAAGCAGAGACTGAGGAGAATCACTTTCATTGAAAGGGGTTGCCAAGCTTCCGTAAAACTACGAGTTTCCTGAAATCTCAGCAAACATTTTTTCACCCAATCTTGATGGTACTTGCAGGTACTGATCAGTACACCAATCCCACTTGGCTCACCAAATTTCGTTCTTCTAGGTTAAACCGTTCCTTTGCAGTAACCGTTTTCATGTTTAGGTTTCACTCTGTTTTCTCCTATATGGATACATGTAGTTGGAACTCTAAATCAAACACGGTTTGTGCTAGCTCTTCGAAACTTGGCACAATAATGTAGTTCCAAGTTCTATGGATATGGTTTGTGTCCTATTGAAGTAGTCCCAAGCAGAGACTGACGAGAATCACTTTCATTGAAAGGGGTTGCCAAGCTTCAAAAACATTACGAGTTTCCTGAAATCTCAGCAAACATTTTTTCACCAAATCTTGATGATACTTGCAGGTAATGACCAGTACACCAATCCCACTTGGCTCACCAAATTTCGTTCTTCTAGGTTAAACCGTTCCTTTGCAGTAACCGTTTTCATGTCTGGTTTCACTCTGTTTTCTCCTACATGGATACATGTAGTTGGAACTCTAAATCAAACACGGTTTGTGCTAGCTCTTTGAAACTTGGCACAAAAATTTAGTTCCAAGTTCTATGGCTATGGTTTGTATCCTATTGAAGTAGCCCCAAGCAGAGACTGACGAGAATCACTTTCATTGAATGGGGTTGCAAGCTTCCAAAAACTACGAGTTTCTTGAAATCTCAGCAAACATTTTTTCACCAATCTTGATGATACTTGCAGGTAATGATCAGTACACCAATCCCACTTGGCTCACCAAATTTCGTTCTTCTACGTTAAACCGTTCCTTTGCAGTAACCGTTTTCATGTTTAGGTTTCACTCTGTTTTCTCCTATATGGATACATGTAGTTGGAACTCTAAATCAAACACGGTTTGTGCTAATTATTTGAAACTTGGCACAATAATGTAGTTCCAAGTTCTATCGCTATGGTTTGTGTCCTATTGAAGTAGGCCGAAGCAGAGACTGACGAGAATCACTTTCATTGAAAGGGGTTGCCAAGCTTCCGTAAAACTACGAGTTTCCTGAAATCTCATCAAACATTTTTTCACCCAATCTTGATGGTACTTGCAGGTACTGATCAGTACACCAATCCCACTTGGCTCTCCAAATTTCGTTCTTCTAGGTTAAACCGTTCCTTTGCAGTAACCGTTTTCATGTTTAGGTTTCACTCTGTTTTCTCCTATATGGATACATGTAGTTGGAACTCTAAATCAAACACGTTTGTGCTAGCTCCTTGAAACTTGGCACAATAATGTAGTTCCAAGTTCTATGGCTATGGTTTGTGTCCTATTGAAGTAGTCACAAGCAGAGACTGACGAGAATCACTTTCATTGAAAGGGGTTGCCAAGCTTCCCAAAAACTACGAGTTTCCTGAAATCTCAGCAAACATTTTTTCACCAATCTTGATGATACTTGCAGATAATGATCAGTACACCAATCCCACTTGGCTCTCCAAATTTCGTTCTTCTAGGTTAAACCGTTCCTTTTTAGCAACCGTTTTCATGTTTAGGTTTCACTCTGTTTTCTCCTATATGGATACATGTAGTTGGAACTCTAAATCAAACGCGGATTGTGCCAGCTCTTTGAAACTTGGCACAATAATGTAGTTCCAAGTTCTATCGCTATGGTTTGTGTCCTATTGAAGAAGCCATAAGAAGAGACTGACGAGAATCACTTTCATTGAAAGGGGTTGCCAAGCTTCCCAAAAACTACGAGTTTCCTGAAATCTCAGCAAACATTTTTTCACCAATCTTGATGATACTTGCAGATATTGATCAGTACACGAATCAGACTTGGCTCAAAAAATTTCGTTCTTCTAGGTTAAACCGTTCCTTTTTAGCAACCGTTTTCATGTTTAGGTTTCACTCTGTTTTCTCCTATATGGATACATGTAGTTGGAACTCTAAATCAAACGCGGTTTGTGCTAGCTCTTTGAAACTTGGCACAATAATGTAGCTCCAAATTGTATCGCTATGGTTTGTGTCCTATTGAAGTAGCTCCAAGCAGAGACTGACGAGAATCACATTCATTGAAATTGGTTGCCAAGCTTCCAAAAAACTACGAGTTTCCTGAAATCTCAGCAAACATTTTTTCACCCAATCTTGATGATACTTGCCAGGTAATGATCAGTACACCAATCCCACTTGGCTCACCAAATTTCGTTCTTCTAGCTTAAACCGTTCCTTTGCAGTAACCGTTTTCATGTTTAGGTTTCACTCTGTTTTCTCCTATATGGATACATGTAGTTGGAACTCTAAATCAAACGCGGTTTGTGCTAGCTCTTTGAAACTTGGCACAATAATGTATTTCCAACTTCTATGGCTATGGTTTGTGTCCTATTGAAGTAGCCCCAAGCAGAGACTGACGAGAATCAGTTTCATTGAAAGGGGTTTCCAAGCTTCCAAAAAAACTACGAGTTTCCTGAAATGTCACCAAACATTTTTTCAGCAATCTTGATGATACTTGCAGGTAATGATCAGTAATCCAATCCCACTTGGCTCACCAAATTTCGTTCTTCTAGGTTAAACCGTTCCTTTGCAGTAACCGTTTTCATGTTTAGGTTTCACTCTGTTTTCTCCTATATGGATACATGTAGTTGGAACTCTAAATCAAACACGGTTTGTGCTAGCTCTTTGAAACATGGCACAATAATGTAGTTCCAAGTTCTATGGCTATGGTTTGTGTCCTACTGAAGTAGCACCAAGCAGAGACTGACGAGAATCACTTTCATTGAAAGGGGTTGCCAACTTCCAAAAAACTACGAGTTTCCTGAAATCTCAGCAAACATTTTTTCACCAATCTTGATGATACTTGCAGGTAATGATCAGTACACCAATCCCACTTGGCTCAAAAAATTTCGTTCTTCTAGGTTAAACCGTTCCTTTGCAGTAACCGTTTTCATGTTTAGGTTTCACTCTGTTTTCTCCTATATGAATACATGTAGTTGGAACTCTAAATCAAACACGATTTGTGCTAGCTCTTTGAAACTTGGCACAATAATGTAGTTCCAAGTTCTATGGCTATGGTTTGTGTCCTATTGAAGTAGCCCCAAGCAGAGACTGACGAGAATCACTTTCATTGAAAGGGGTTGCCAAGCTTCCAAAAAACTACGAGTTTCCTGAAATCTCAGCAAACATTTTTCACCATCTTAATGATACTTGCAGATAATGATCAGTACACGAATCAGACTTGGCTCACCAAATTTCGTTCTTCTAGGTTAAACGTTCCTTTTTAGCAACCGTTTTCATGTTTAGGTTTCACTCTGTTTTCTCCTATATGGATACATGTAGTTGGAACTCTAAATCAAACACGGTTTGTGCTAGCTCTTTGAAACGTGGCACAATAATGTAGTTCCAAGTTCTATCGCTATCGTTTGTATCCTATTGAAGTAGCCCCAAGCAGAAACTGACGAGATTCACATTCATTGAAATTGGTTGCCAAGGTTCCAAAAAACTACGAGTTTCCTGTATTCTCAGCAAACATTTTTTCACCCAATCTTGATGATACTTGCAGGTAATGATCAGTACACCAATCCCACTTGGCTCACCGAATTTCGTTCTTCTAGATTAAACCGTTCAATTGCAGTAACCGTTTTCATCTTTAGGTTTCACTTTGTTTTCTCCTTTATGGATACATGTAGTTGGAACTCTAAATCAAACGCGGTTTGTGCTCGCTCTTTGAAACTTGGCACAATAATGTAGTTCCAAGTTCTATCGCTATGGTTTGTGTCCTATTGAAGTAGCCCAAGCAGAGAGTGACGAGAATCACATTCATTGAAAGGGGTTGCCAAGCTTCCAAAAAACTACGAGTTTCCTGAAATCTCAGCAAACATTTTTTCACCCAATCTTGATGATTCTTGCAGGTAATGATCAGTACACCAATCCCACTTGGCTCACCAAATTTCGTTCTTCTAGGTTAAACCGTTCCTTTGCAGTAACCGTTTTCATGTTTAGGTTTTCACTCTGTTTTCTCCTATATGGATACATGTAGTTGGAACTCTAAATCAAACACGGTTTGTGCTAGCTCTTTGAAACTTGGCACAATAATGTAGTTCCAACTTCTATGGCTATGGTTTGTGTCCTAATGAAGTAGCCCCAAGCAGAGACTGACGAGAATCACTTTCATTGAAGGGGGTTGCCAAGCTTCCAAAAAACTACGCGTTTCCTGAAATCTCAGCAAACATTTTTTCACCAATCTTGATGATACTTGCAGGTAATGATCAGTAATCCAATCACACTTGGCTCACCAAATTTCGTTCTTCTAGGTTAAACGTTCCTTTGCAGTAACCGTTTTCATGTTTAGGTTTCACTCTGTTTTCTCCTATTATGGATACATGTAGTTGGAACTCTAAATCAAACATGGTTTATGCTAGCTCTTTGAAACTTGGCACAATAATGTAGTTCCAAGTTCTATGGCTATGGTTTGTGTTCTATTGAAGTAGCCGCAAGCAGAGACTGACGAGAATCACTTTCATTGAAAGGGGTTGCCAAGCTTCCAAAAATACTACGAGTTTCCTGAAATCTCACCAAACATTTTTTCACCAATCTTGATGATACTTGCAGGTAATGATCAGTAATCCAATCACACTTGGCTCACCAAATTTCGTTCTTCTAGGTTAAACTGTTCCTTTGCAGGAACCGTTTTCAGGTTTAGGTTTCACTCTGTTTTCTCCTATATGGATACATGTAGTTGGAACTCTAAATCAAACACGGTAATCATTTCTTCCATTTGTATTATCTTGTCTTGCCCCTCCTTTCCTCTTATATGACATTTTGTATAACCCTGAGGATCGCCTTCCATTTCCATGCAATTTCCCTTCTCACTCCCTTTCCCTCCCACCTCTCATCCCTGTTTAATGTAAATCTTCTTCTCAAGCTCTTCGTCCCTACCCTGTCCTTGTTTACTCCCCTTATATCAAAGGAGTCATTTGGTATTTGTTTTTAAAGATTGACTAGCTTCACTTAGCATAATCTGCTCTAATGCCATCCATTTTCCTCCAAATTCTATGATTTTGTCATTTTTTAATGCAAGACAAGATAATACAAATGGAAGAAATGATTTACAGTAGAAGGGGTAGAGAAAGAAAAGGGGAGGGGAGGGGAGGGAGGGGAGGGAGGGGAGGGGAGGGGGATAGTAGAGAATAGGACAGACAGCAGAATACATCAGACACTAGAAAGGCAATATGTCAAGCAATGGAAGGGAAACTGATATGATACAGCAATTTGTATATGGGGTAAAATGGGGAGTTCATAATCCACGTGAATCAAACTGTGTAATATGATGTATTAAGAACTATGTAATGTTATGAACGACAAAATAAAAAAAAATAAAAAAAATACATCAAACACGGTTTGTGCTAGCTCTTTGAAACTTGGCACAATAATGTAGTTCCAAGTTCTATGGCTATGGTTTGTGTCCTATTGAAGTAGCCCCAAGCAGAGACTGACGAGAATAACTTTCATTGAAAGGGGTTGCCAAGCTTCCAAAAAACTACGAGTTTCCTGAAATCTCAGCAACATTTTTTCACCCAATCTTGATGATACTTGCAGGTAATGATCAGTACACCAATCCCACTTGGCTCACCAAATTTCGTTCTTCTAGGTTAAACCGTTCCTTTGCAGTAACCGTTTTCATGTTTAGGTTTCACTCTGTTTTCTCCTATATGGATACATGTAGTTGGAACTCTAAATCAAACACGGTTTTTGCTAGCTCTTTGAAACTTGGCACAATAATGTAGTTCCAAGTTCTATGGCTATGGTTTGTATCCTATTGAAGTAGCCCCAAGCAGAGACTGACGAGAATCACTTTCATTGAAAGGGGTTGCAAGCTTCCAAAAAACTACGAGTTTCTTGAAATCTCAGCAAACATTTTTTCACCAATCTTGATGATACTTGCAGGTAATGATCAGTACACCAATCCCACTTGGCTCACCAAATTTCGTTCTTCTAGGTTAAACCGTTCCTTTGCAGTAACCGTTTTCATGTTTAGGTTTCACTCTGTTTTCTCCTATATGGATACATGTAGTTGGAACTCTAAATCAAACACGGTTTGTGCTAATTATTTGAAACTTGGCACAATAATGTAGTTCCAAGTTCTATCGCTATGGTTTGTGTCCTATTGAAGTAGGCCGAAGCAGAGACTGACGAGAATCACTTTCATTGAAAGGGGTTGCCAAGCTTCCGTAAAACTACGAGTTTCCTGAAATCTCAGCAAACATTTTTTCACCCAATCTTGATGATACTTGCAGGTAATGATCAGTACACCAATCCCACTTGGCTCTCCAAATTTCGTTCTTCTAGGTTAAACCGTTCCTTTGCAGTAACCGTTTTCATGTTTAGGTTTCACTCTGTTTTCTCCTATATGGATACATGTAGTTGAGCAGAGACTGACGAGAATCACTTTCATTGAAAGGGGTTGCCAAGCTTCCCAAAAACTACGAGTTTCCTGAAATCTCAGCAAACATTTTTTCACCAATCTTGATGATACTTGCAGATATTGATCAGTACACGAATCAGACTTGGCTCAAAAAATTTCGTTCTTCTAGGTTAAACCGTTCCTTTTTAGCAACCGTTTTCATGTTTAGGTTTCACTCTGTTTTCTCCTATATGGATACATGTAGTTGGAACTCTAAATCAAACGCGGTTTGTGCTAGCTCTTTGAAACTTGGCACAATAATGTAGCTCCAAGTTCTATCGCTATGGTTTGTGTCCTATTGAAGTAGCTCCAAGCAGAGACTGACGAGAATCACATTCATTGAAATTGGTTGCCAAGCTTCCAAAAAACTACGAGTTTCCTGAAATCTCAGCAAACATTTTTACACCCAATCTTGATGATACTTGCAGGTAATGATCAGTAACCCAATCCCACTTGGCTCACCAAATTTCGTTCTTCTAGCTTAACCGTTCCTTTGCAGTAACCGTTTTCATGTTTAGGTTTCACTCTGTTTTCTCCTATATGGATACATGTAGTTGGAACTCTAAATCAAACGCGGTTTGTGCTAGCTCTTTGAAACTTGGCACAATAATGTAGTTCCAACTTCTATGGCTATGGTTTGTGTCCTATTGAAGTAGCCCCAAGCAGAGACTGACGAGAATCACTTTCATTCAAAGGGGTTTCCAAGCTTCCAAAAAAACTACGAGTTTCCTGAAATGTCACCAAACATTTTTTCACCAATCTTGATGATACTTGCAGGTAATGAAGAGTAATCCAATCCCCACTTGGCTCACCAAATTTCGTTCTTCTAGGTTAAACCGTTCCTTTGCAGTAACCGTTTTCATGTTTAGGTTTCACTCTGTTTTCTCCTATATGGATACATGTAGTTGGAACTCTAAATCAAACACGGTTTGGGCTAGCTCTTTGAAACATGGCACAATAATGTAGTTCCAAGTTCTATGGCTATGGTTTGTGTCCTATTGAAGTAGCCCCAAGCAGAGACTGACGAGAATCACTTTCATTGAAAGGGGTTGCCAAGCTTCCAAAAAAACTACGAGTTTCCTGAAATCTCATAAAAATTTTTTCACCAATCTTGATGATACTTGCAGGTAATGATCAGTAATCCAATCACACTTGGCTCACCAAATTTCGTTCTTCTAGGTTAAACCGTTCCTTTGCCGTAACCGTTTTCATGTTTAGGTTTCACTCTGTTTTCTCCTATATGGATACATGTAGTTGGAACTCTAAATCAAACACGGTTTGTGCTAGCTCTTTGAAACTTGGCACAATAATGTAGTTCCAAGTTCTATCGCTATGGTTTGTGTCCTATTGAAGTAGCCCGAAGCAGAGACTGACGAGAATCACTTTCATTGAAAGGGGTTGCCAAGCTTCTGTAAAACTACGAGTTTCCTGAAATCTCAGCAAATATTTTTTCACCCAATCTTGATGATACTTGTAGGAAATGATCAGTACACCAATCCCACTTGGCTCACCAAATTTCGTTCTTCTAGGTTAAACCGTTCCTTTGCAGTAACCGTTTTCATGTTTAGGTTTCACTCTGTTTCTCCTATATGGATACATGTAGGTGGAACTCTAAATCAAACACGGTTTGTGCTAGCTCTTTGAAAATTGGCACAATAATGTAGTTCCAAGTTCTATGTCTATGGTTTGTGTCCTATTGAAGTAGCCCGAAGCAGAGACTGACGAGAATCACTTTCATTGAAAGGGGTTGCCAAACTTCCGTAAAACTACGAGTTTCCTGAAATCTCAGCAAATATTTTTTCACCCAATCTTGATGATACTTGCAGGTAATGATCAGTAATCCAATCACACTTGGCTCACCAAATACCTTCTTCTAGGTTAAACCGTTCCTTTGCAGTAACCGTTTTCATGTTTAGGTTTCACTCTGTTTTCTCCTATATGGATACATGTAGTTGGAACTCTAAATCAAACACGGTTTGTGCTAGCTCTTTGAAACTTGGCACAATAATGTAGTTCCAAGTTCTATCGCTAAGGTTTGTGTCCTATTGAAGTAGCCCGAAGCAGAGACTGACGAGAATCACTTTCATTGAAAGGGGTTGCCAAGCTTCTGTAAAACTACGAGTTTCCTGAAATTGAAGCAAACATTTTTTCACCCAATCTTGATGATACTTGCAGGTAATGATCAGTACACCAATCCCACTTGGCTTACCAAATTTCGTTCTTCTAGGATAAACCGTTCCTTTGCAGTAACCGTTTTCATGTTTAGGTTTCACTCTGTTTTCTCCTATATGGATACATGTAGGTTGAACTCTAAAATCAAACACGGTTTGTGCTAGCTCTTTGAAAATTGGCACAATAATGTAGTTCCAAGTTCTATCGCTATGGTTTGTGTCCTATTGAAGTAGCCCGAAGCAGAGACTGACGAGAATCACTTTCATTGAAAGGGGTTGCCAAACTTCCGTAAAACTACGAGTTTCCTGAAATCTCAGCAAATATTTTTTCACCCAATCTTGATGATACTTGCAGGTAATGATCAGTAATCCAATCCCACTTGGCTCACCAAATATCCTTCTTCTAGGTTAAACCGTTCCTTTGCAGTAACCGTTTTCATGTTTACGTTTCACTCTGTTTTCTCCCATATGGATACATGTAGGTGGAACTCTAAATCAAACACGGTTTGTGCTAGCTCTTTGAAAATTGGCACAATAATGTAGTTCCAAGTTCTATCGCTATGGTTTGTGTCCTATTGAAGTAGGCCGAAGCAGAGACTGACGAGAATCACTTTCATTGAAAGGGGTTGCCAAGCTTCCGTAAAACTACGAGTTTCCTGAAATCTCAGCAAACATTTTTTCACCCAATCTTGATGATACTGGCAGGTAATGATCAGTACACCAATCCCACTTGGCTCTCCAAATTTCGTTCTTCTAGGTTAAACCGTTCCTTTGCCGTAACCGTTTTCATGTTTAGGTTTCACTCTGTTTTCTCCTATATGGATACATGTAGTTGGAACTCTAAATCAAACACGGTTTGTGCTAGCTCTTTGAAACTTGGCACAATAATGTAGTTCCAAGTCTATCGCTATGGTTTGTGTCCTATTGAAGTAGCCCGAAGCAGAGACTGACGAGAATCACTTTCATTGAAAGGGGTTGCCAAGCTTCTGTAAAACTACGAGTTTCCTGAAATCTCAGCAAATATTTTTTCACCCAATCTTGATGATACTTGTAGGAAATGATCAGTACACCAATCCCACTTGGCTCACCAAATTTCGTTCTTCTAGGTTAAACCGTTCCTTTGCAGTAACCGTTTTCATGTTTAGGTTTCACTCTGTTTTCTCCTATATGGATACATGTAGGTGGAACTCTAAATCAAACACGGTTTGTGCTAGCTCTTTGAAAATTGGCACAATAATGTAGTTCCAAGTTCTATGTCTATGGTTTGTGTCCTATTGAAGTAGCCCGAAGCAGAGACTGACGAGAATCACTTTCATTGAAAGGGGTTGCCAAACTTCCGTAAAACTACGAGTTTCCTGAAATCTCAGCAAATATTTTTTCACCCAATCTTGATGATACTTGCAGGTAATGATCAGTAATCCAATCACACTTGGCTCACCAAATACCTTCTTCTAGGTTAAACCGTTCCTTTGCAGTAACCGTTTTCATGTTTAGGTTTCACTCTGTTTTCTCCTATATGGATACATGTAGTTGGAACTCTAAATCAAACACGGTTTGTGCTAGCTCTTTGAAACTTGGCACAATAATGTAGTTCCAAGTTCTATCGCTAAGGTTTGTGTCCTATTGAAGTAGCCCGAAGCAGAGACTGACGAGAATCACTTTCATTGAAAGGGGTTGCCAAGCTTCTGTAAAACTACGAGTTTCCTGAAATTGAAGCAAACATTTTTTCACCCAATCTTGATGATACTTGCAGGTAATGATCAGTACACCAATCCCACTTGGCTTACCAAATTTCGTTCTTCTAGGATAAACCGTTCCTTTGCAGTAACCGTTTTCATGTTTAGGTTTCACTCTGTTTTTCTCCTATATGGATACATGTAGGTGGAACTCTAAATCAAACACGGTTTGTGCTAGCTCTTTGAAAATTGGCACAATAATGTAGTTCCAAGTTCTATCGCTATGGTTTGTGTCCTATTGAAGTAGCCCGAAGCAGAGACTGACGAGAATCACTTTCATTGAAAGGGGTTGCCAAACTTCCGTAAAACTACGAGTTTCCTGAAATCTCAGCAAATATTTTTTCACCCAATCTTGATGATACTTGCAGGTAATGATCAGTAATCCAATCCCACTTGGCTCACCAAATATCCTTCTTCTAGGTTAAACCGTTCCTTTGCAGTAACCGTTTTCAGGTTTAGGTTTCACTCTGTTTTCTCCTATATGGATACATGTAGTTGGAACTCTAAATCAAACACGGTAAATCATTTCTTCCATTTGTATTATCTTGTCTTGCCCCTCCTTTCCTCTTATATGACATTTTGTATAACCCTGAGGATCGCCTTCCATTTCCATGCAATTTCCCTTCTCACTCCCTTTCCCTCCCACCTCTCATCACTGTTTAATGTAAATCTTCTTCTCAAGCTCTTCGTCCCTACCCTGTCCTTGTTTACTCCCCTTATATCAAAGGAGTCATTTGGTATTTGTTTTTTAAAGATTGACTAGCTTCACTTAGCATAATCTGCTCTAATGCCATCCATTTTCCTCCAAATTCTATGATTTTGTCATTTTTAATGCAAGACAAGATAATACAAATGGAAGAAATGATTTACAGTAGAAGGGGTAGAGAAAGAATAGGGGAGGGGAGGGGAGGGGAGGGGAGGGGAGGGGGATAGTAGAGAATAGGACAGACAGCAGAATACATCAGACACTATAAAGGCAATATGTCAAGCAATGGAAGGGAAACTGATATGATACAGCAATTTGTATATGGGGTAAAAGGGGGAGTTCATAATCCACGTGAATCAAACTGTGTAATATGATGAATTAAGAACTATGTAATGTTATCAACGACCAATAAAAAAAAAATAAAAAAAATACATCAAACACGGTTTGTGCTAGCTCTTTGAAACTTGGCACAATAATGTAGTTCCAAGTTCTATCGCTATGGTTTGTGTCCTATTGAAGTAGCCCCAAGCAGAGACTGACGAGAATCACTTTCATTGAAAGGGGTTGCCAAGCTTCCAAAAAACTACGAGTTTCCTGAAATCTCAGCAAACATTTTTTCACCCAATCTTGATGATACTTGCAGGTAATGATCAGTACACCAATCCAACTTGGCTCAAAAAATTTCGTTCTTCTAGGTTAAACCGTTCCTTTGCAGTAACCGTTTTCATGTTTAGGTTTCACTCTGTTTTCTCCTATATGGATACATGTAGTTGGAACTCTAAATCAAACAGGGTTTGTGCTAGCTCTTTGAAACTTGGCACAATAATGTAGTTCCAAGTCCTATGGCTATGGTTTGTATCCTATTGAAGTAGCCCCAAGCAGAGACTGACGAGAATCACTTTCATTGAAAGGGGTTGCAAGCTTCCAAAAAACTACGAGTTTCTTGAAATCTCAGCAAATATTTTTTCACCAATCTTGATGATACTTGCAGGTAAGGATCAGTACACCAATCCCACTTGGCTCACCAAATTTCGTTCTTCTACGTTAAACCGTTCCTTTGCAGTAACCGTTTTCATGTTTAGGTTTCACTCTGTTTTCTCCTATATGGATACATGTAGTTGGAACTCTAAATCAAACACGGTTTGTGCTAATTCTTTGAAACTTGGCACAATAATGTAGTTCCAAGTTCTATCGCTATGGTTTGTGTCCTATTGAAGTAGGCCGAAGCAGAGACTGACGAGAATCACTTTCATTGAAAGGGGTTGCCAAGCTTCCGAAAAACTACGAGTTTCCTGAAATCTCAGCAAACATTTTTTCACCCAATCTTGATGGTACTTGCAGGTAATCATCAGTACACCAATCCCACTTGGCTCTCCAAATTTCGTTCTTCTAGGTTAAACCGTTCCTTTGCAGTAACCGTTTTCATGTTTAGGTTTCACTCTGTTTTCTCCTATATGGATACACGTAGTTGGAACTCTAAATCAAACACGGTTTGCGCTAGCTCTTTGAAACTTGGCACAATAATGTAGTTCCAAGTTCTATGGCTATGGTTTGTGTCCTATTGAAGTAGTCACAAGCAGAGACTGACGAGAATCACTTTCATTGAAAGGGGTTGCCAAGCTTCCCAAAAACTACGAGTTTCCTGAAATCTCAGCAACATTTTTTCACCAATCTTGATGATGCTTGCAGATAATGATCAGTACACCAATCCCACTTGGCTCACCAAATTTCGTTCTTCTAGGTTAAACCGTTCCTTTTTAGCAATCGTTTTCATGTTTAGGTTTCACTCTGTTTTCTCCTATATGGATACATGTAGTTGGAACTCTAAATCAAACACAGTTTGCGCTAGCTCTTTGAAACTTGGCACAATAATGTAGTTCCAAGTTCTATGGCTATGGTTGGTGTCCTATTGAGGTAGCCATAAGCAGAGACTCACGAGAATCACTTTCATTGAAAGGGGTTGCCAAGCTTCCCAAAAACTACGAGTTTCCTGAAATCTCAGCAAACATTTTTTCACCAATCTTGATGATACTTGCAGATATTGATCAGTACACGAATCAGACTTGGCTCAAAAAATTTCGTTCTTCTAGGTTAAACCGTTCCTTTTTAGCAACCGTTTTCATGTTTAGGTTTCACTCTGTTTTCTCCTATATGGATACATGTAGTTGGAACTCTAAATCAAACGCGGTTTGTGCTAGCTCATTGAAACTTGGCACAATAATGTAGCTCCAAGTTGTATCGCTATGGTTTGTGTCCTATTGAAGTAGCTCCAAGCAGAGACTGACGAGAATCACATTCATTGAAATTGGTTGCCAAGCTTCCAAAAAACTACGAGTTTCCTGAAATCTCAGCAAACATTTTTTCACCCATTCTTGATGATACTTGCAGGTATTGATCAGTAATCCAATCCCACTTGGCTCACCAAATACCTTCTTCTAGGTTAAACCGTTCCTTTGCAGTAACCGTTTTCATGTTTAGGTTTCACTCTGTTTTCTCCTATATGGATACATGTAGTTGGAACTCTAAATCAAACACGGTTTGTGCTAGCTCTTTGAAACTTGGCACAATAATGTAGTTCCAAGTTCTATCGCTAAGGTTTGTGTCCTATTGAAGTAGCCCGAAGCAGAGACTGACGAGAATCACTTTCATTGAAAAGGGTTGCCAAGCTTCTGTAAAACTACGAGTTTCCTGAAATCTCAGCAAACATTTTTTCACCCAATCTTGATGATACTTGCAGGTAATGATCAGTACACCAATCCCACTTGGCTTACCAAATTTCGTTCTTCTAGGATAAACCGTTCCTTTGCAGTAACCGTTTTCATGTTTAGGTTTCACTCTGTTTTCTCCTATATGGATACATGTAGGTGGAACTCTAAATCAAACACGGTTTGTGCTAGCTCTTTGAAAATTGGCACAATAATGTAGTTCCAAGTTCTATCGCTATGGTTTGTGTCCTATTGAAGTAGCCCGAAGCAGAGACTGACGAGAATCACTTTCATTGAAAGGGGTTGCCAAACTTCCGTAAAACTACGAGTTTCCTGAAATCTCAGCAAATATTTTTTCACCCAATCTTGATGATACTTGCAGGTAATGATCAGTAATCCAATCCCACTTGGCTCACCAAATATCCTTCTTCTAGGTTAAACCGTTCCTTTGCAGTAACCGTTTTCATGTTTAGGTTTCACTCTGTTTTCTCCTATATGGATACATGTAGGTGGAACTCTAAATCAAACACGGTTTGTGCTAGCTCTTTGAAAATTGGCACAATAATGTAGTTCCAAGTTCTATCGCTATGGTTTGTGTCCTATTGAAGTAGCCCGAAGCAGAGACTGACGAGAATCACTTTCATTGAAAGGGGTTGCCAAGCTTCCAAAAATACTACGAGTTTCCTGAAATCTCACCAAACATTTTTTCACCAATCTTGATGATACTTGCAGGTAATGATCAGTAATCCAATCACACTTGGCTCACCAAATTTCGTTCTTCTAGGTTAAACTGTTCCTTTGCAGTAACCGTTTTCAGGTTTAGGTTTCACTCTGTTTTCTCCTATATGGATACATGTAGTTGGAACTCTAAATCAAACACGGTAAATCATTTCTTCCATTTGTATTATCTTGTCTTGCCCCTCCTTTCCTCTTATATGACATTTTGTATAACCCTGAGGATCGCCTTCCATTTCCATGCAATTTCCCTTCTCACTCCCTTTCCCTCCCACCTCTCATCACTGTTTAATGTAAATCTTCTTCTCAAGCTCTTCGTCCCTACCCTGTCCTTGTTTACTCCCCTTATATCAAAGGAGTCATTTGGTATTTGTTTTTTAAAGATTGACTAGCTTCACTTAGCATAATCTGCTCTAATGCCATCCATTTTCCTCCAAATTCTATGATTTTGTCATTTTTTAATGCAAGACAAGATAATACAAATGGAAGAAATGATTTACAGTAGAAGGGGTAGAGAAAGAATAGGGGAGGGGAGGGGAGGGGAGGGGAGGGGAGGGGGATAGTAGAGAATAGGACAGACAGCAGAATACATCAGACACTAGAAAGGCAATATGTCAAGCAATGGAAGGGAAACTGATATGATACAGCAATTTGTATATGGGGTAAAAGGGGGAGTTCATAATCCACGTGAATCAAACTGTGTAATATGATGTATTAAGAACTATGTAATGTTATCAACGACCAATAAAAAAAAATAAAAAAAAATACATCAAACACGGTTTGTGCTAGCTCTTTGAAACTTGGCACAATAATGTAGTTCCAAGTTCTATCGCTATGGTTTGTGTCCTATTGAAGTAGCCCCAAGCAGAGACTGACGAGAATCACTTTCATTGAAAGGGGTTGCCAAGCTTCCAAAAAACTACGAGTTTCCTGAAATCTCAGCAAACATTTTTTCACCCAATCTTGATGATACTTGCAGGTAATGATCAGTACACCAATCCAACTTGGCTCAAAAAATTTCGTTCTTCTAGGTTAAACCGTTCCTTTGCAGTAACCATTTTCATGTTTAGGTTTCACTCTGTTTTCTCCTATATGGATACATGTAGTTGGAACTCTAAATCAAACAGGGTTTGTGCTAGCTCTTTGAAACTTGGCACAATAATGTAGTTCCAAGTCCTATGGCTATGGTTTGTATCCTATTGAAGTAGCCCCAAGCAGAGACTGACGAGAATCACTTTCATTGAAAGGGGTTGCAAGCTTCCAAAAAACTACGAGTTTCTTGAAATCTCAGCAAATATTTTTTCACCAATCTTGATGATACTTGCAGGTAAGGATCAGTACACCAATCCCACTTGGCTCACCAAATTTCGTTCTTCTACGTTAAACCGTTCCTTTGCAGTAACCGTTTTCATGTTTAGGTTTCACTCTGTTTTCTCCTATATGGATACATGTAGTTGGAACTCTAAATCAAACACGGTTTGTGCTAGCACTTTGAAACTTGGCACAATAATGTAGTTCCAAGTTCTATCGCTATGGTTTGTGTCCTATTGAAGTAGGCCGAAGCAGAGACTGACGAGAATCACTTTCATTGAAAGGGGTTGCCAAGCTTCCGAAAAACTACGAGTTTCCTGAAATCTCAGCAAACATTTTTTCACCCAATCTTGATGGTACTTGCAGGTAATGATCAGTACACCAATCCCACTTGGCTCTCCAAATTTCGTTCTTCTAGGTTAAACCGTTCCTTTGCAGTAACCGTTTTCATGTTTAGGTTTCACTCTGTTTTCTCCTATATGGATACACGTAGTTGGAACTCTAAATCAAACACGGTTTGCGCTAGCTCTTTGAAACTTGGCACAATAATGTAGTTCCAAGTTCTATGGCTATGGTTTGTGTCCTATTGAAGTAGTCACAAGCAGAGACTGACGAGAATCACTTTCATTGAAAGGGGTTGCCAAGCTTCCCAAAAACTACGAGTTTCCTGAAATCTCAGCAAACATTTTTTCACCAATCTTGATGATGCTTGCAGATAATGATCAGTACACCAATCCCACTTGGCTCACCAAATTTCGTTCTTCTAGGTTAAACCGTTCCTTTTTAGCAATCGTTTTCATGTTTAGGTTTCACTCTGTTTTCTCCTATATGGATACATGTAGTTGGAACTCTAAATCAAACACGGTTTGCGCTAGCTCTTTGAAACTTGGCACAATAATGTAGTTCCAAGTTCTATGGCTATGGTTTGTGTCCTATTGAGGTAGCCATAAGCAGAGACTCACGAGAATCACTTTCATTGAACGGGGTTGCCAAGCTTCCCAAAAACTACGAGTTTCCTGAAATCTCAGCAAACATTTTTTCACCAATCTTGATGATACTTGCAGATATTGATCAGTACACGAATCAGACTTGGCTCAAAAAATTTCGTTCTTCTAGGTTAAACCGTTCCTTTTTAGCAACCGTTTTCATGTTTAGGTTTCACTCTGTTTTCTCCTATATGGATACATGTAGTTGGAACTCTAAATCAAACGCGGTTTGTGCTAGCTCGTTGAAACATGGACAATAATGTAGCTCCAAGTTGTATCGCTATGGTTTGTGTCCTATTGAAGTAGCTCCAAGCAGAGACTGACGAGAATCACATTCATTGAAATTGGTTGCCAAGCTTCCAAAAAACTACGAGTTTCCTGAAATCTCAGCAAACATTTTTTCACCCAATCTTGATGATACTTGCAGGTATTGATCAGTAATCCAATCCCACTTGGCTCACCAAATTTCGTTCTTCTAGGTTAAACCGTTCCATTGCAGTAACCGTTTTCATGTTTAGGTTTCACTCTGTTTTCTCCTATATGGATACATGTAGTTGGAACTCTAAATCAAACACGGTTTGGGCTAGCTCTTTGAAACATGGCACAATAATGTAGGTCCAAGTTCTATGGCTATGGTTTGTGTCCTATTGAAGTAGCCCCAAGCAGAGACAGACGAGAATCACTTTCATTGAAAGGGGTTGCCAAGCTTCCAAAAAAACTACGAGTTTCCTGAAATCTCATAAAAATTTTTTCACCAATCTTGATGATACTTTCAGGTAATGATCAGTAATCCAATCACACTTGGCTCACCAAATTTCGTTCTTCTAGGTTAAACCGTTCCTTTGCAGTAACCGTTTTCATGTTTAGGTTTCACTCTGTTTTCTCCTATATGGATACATGTAGTTGGAACTCTAAATCAAACACGGTTTGTGCTAGCTCTTTGAAACTTGGCACAATAATGTAGTTCCAAGTTCTATCGCTATGGTTTGTGTCCTATTGAAGTAGCCTGAAGCAGAGACTGACGAGAATCACTTTCATTGAAAGGGGTTGCCAAGCTTCTGTAAAACTACGAGTTTCCTGAAATCTCAGCAAACATTTTTTCACCCAATCTTGATGATACTTGCAGGTAAAGATCAGTACACCAATCCCACTTGGCTTACCAAATTTCGTTCTTCTAGGTTAAACCGTTCCTTTGCAGTAACCGTTTTCATGTTTAGGTTTCACTCTGTTTTCTCCTATATGGATACATGTAGGTGGAACTCTAAATCAAACACGGTTTGTGCTAGCTCTTTGAAAATTGGCACAACAATGTAGTTCCAAGTTCTATCGCTATGGTTTGTGTCCTATTGAAGTAGCCCGAAGCAGAGACTGACGAGAATCACTTTCATTGAAAGGGGTTGCCAAGCTTCTGTAAAACTACGAGTTTCCTGAAATCTCAGCAAACATTTTTTCACCCAATCTTGATGATACTTGCAGGTAAAGATCAGTACACCAATCCCACTTGGCTTACCAAATTTCGTTCTTCTAGGTTAATCCGTTCCTTTGCAGTAACCGTTTTCATGTTTAGGTTTCACTCTGTTTTCTCCTATATGGATACATGTAGGTGGAACTCTAAATCAAACACGGTTTGTGCTAGCTCTTTGAAAATTGGCACAATAATGTAGTTCCAAGTTCTATCGCTATGGTTTGTGTCCTATTGAAGTAGCCCGAAGCAGAGACTGACGAGAATCACTTTCATTGAAAGGGGTTGCCAAGCTTCCAAAAATACTACGAGTTTCCTGAAATCTCACCAAACATTTTTTCACCAATCTTGATGATACTTGCAGGTAATGATCAGTAATCCAATCACACTTGGCTCACCAAATTTCGTTCTTCTAGGTTAAACTGTTCCTTTGCAGTAACCGTTTTCAGGTTTAGGTTTCACTCTGTTTTCTCCTATATGGATACATGTAGTTGGAACTCTAAATCAAACACGGTAAATCATTTCTTCCATTTGTATTATCTTGTCTTGCCCCTCCTTTCCTCTTATATGACATTTTGTATAACCCTGAGGATCGCCTTCCATTTCCATGCAATTTCCCTTCTCACTCCCTTTCCCTCCCACCTCTCATCACTGTTTAATGTAAATCTTCTTCTCAAGCTCTTCGTCCCTACCCTGTCCTTGTTTACTCCCCTTATATCAAAGGAGTCATTTGGTATTTGTTTTTTAAAGATTGACTAGCTTCACTTAGCATAATCTGCTCTAATGCCATCCATTTTCCTCCAAATTCTATGATTTTGTCATTTTTTAATGCAAGACAAGATAATACAAATGGAAGAAATGATTTACAGTAGAAGGGGTAGAGAAAGAAAAGGGGAGGGGAGGGGAGGGGAGGGGAGGGGAGGGGAGGGGGATAGTAGAGAATAGGACAGACAGCAGAATACATCAGACACTAGAAAGGCAATATGTCAAGCAATGGAAGGGAAACTGATATGATACAGCAATTTGTATATGGGGTAAAAGGGGGAGTTCATAATCCACGTGAATCAAACTGTGTAATATGATGTATTAAGAACTATGTAATGTTATCAACGACCAATAAAAAAAAATAAAAAAAAATACATCAAACACGGTTTGTGCTAGCTCTTTGAAACTTGGCACAATAATGTAGTTCCAAGTTCTATGGCTATGGTTTGTGTCCTATTGAAGTAGCCCCAAGCAGAGACTGACGAGAATCACTTTCATTGAAAGGGGTTGCCAAGCTTCCAAAAAACTACGAGTTTCCTGAAATCTCAGCAAACATTTTTTCACCCAATCTTGATGATACTTGCAGGTAATGATCAGTACACCAATCCCACTTGGCTCTCCAAATTTCGTTCTTCTAGGTTAAACCGTTCCTTTGCAGTAACCGTTTTCATGTTTAGGTTTCACTCTGTTTTCTCCTATATGGATACATGTAGTTGGAACTCTAAATCAAACACGGTTTGTGCTAATTATTTGAAACTTGGCACAATAATGTAGTTCCAAGTTCTATCGCTATGGTTTGTGTCCTATTGAAGTAGGCCGAAGCAGAGACTGACGAGAATCACTTTCATTGAAAGGGGTTGCCAAGCTTCCAAAAAACTACGAGTTTCCTGAAATCTCAGCAAACATTTTTTCACCCAATCTTGATGGTACTTGCAGGTAATGATCAGTACACCAATCCCACTTGGCTCTCCAAATTTCGTTCTTCTAGGTTAAACCGTTCCTTTGCAGGAACCGTTTTCATGTTTAGGTTTCACTCTGTTTTCTCCTATATGGATACATGTAGTTGGAACTCTAAATCAAACACGGTTTGCGCTAGCTCTTTGAAACTTGGCACAATAATGTAGTTCCAAGTTCTATGGCTATGGTTTGTGTCCTATTGAAGTAGTCACAAGCAGAGACTGACGAGAATCACTTTCATTGAAAGGGGTTGCCAAGCTTCCCAAAAACTACGAGTTTCCTGAAATCTCAGCAAACATTTTTTCACCAATCTTGATGATGCTTGCAGATAATGATCAGTACACCAATCCCACTTGGCTCACCAAATTTCGTTCTTCTAGGTTAAACCGTTCCTTTTTAGCAATCGTTTTCATGTTTAGGTTTCACTCTGTTTTCTCCTATATGGATACATGTAGTTGGAACTCTAAATCAAACACGGTTTGCGCTAGCTCTTTGAAACTTGGCACAATAATGTAGTTCCAAGTTCTATGGCTATGGTTTGTGTCCTATTGAGGTAGCCATAAGCAGAGACTCACGAGAATCACTTTCATTGAAAGGGGTTGCCAAGCTTCCCAAAAACTACGAGTTTCCTGAAATCTCAGCAAACATTTTTTCACCAATCTTGATGATACTTGCAGATATTGATCAGTACACGAATCAGACTTGGCTCAAAAAATTTCGTTCTTCTAGGTTAAACCGTTCCTTTTTAGCAACCGTTTTCATGTTTAGGTTTCACTCTGTTTTCTCCTATATGGATACATGTAGTTGGAACTCTAAATCCAACGCGGTTTGTGCTAGCTCATTGAAACTTGGCACAATAATGTAGCTCCAAGTTGTATCGCTATGGTTTGTGTCCTATTGAAGTAGCTCCAAGCAGAGACTGACGAGAATCACATTCATTGAAATTGGTTGCCAAGCTTCCAAAAAACTACGAGTTTCCTGAAATCTCAGCAAACATTTTTTCACCCATTCTTGATGATACTTGCAGGTATTGATCAGTAATCCAATCCCACTTGGCTCACCAAATACCTTCTTCTAGGTTAAACCGTTCCTTTGCAGTAACCGTTTTCATGTTTAGGTTTCACTCTGTTTTCTCCTATATGGATACATGTAGTTGGAACTCTAAATCAAACACGGTTTTTGCTAGCTCTTTGAAACTTGGCACAATAATGTAGTTCCAAGTTCTATCGCTAAGGTTTGTGTCCTATTGAAGTAGCCCGAAGCAGAGACTGACGAGAATCACTTTCATTGAAAGGGGTTGCCAAGCTTCTGTAAAACTACGAGTTTCCTGAAATCTCAGCAAACATTTTTTCACCCAATCTTGATGATACTTGCAGGTAATGATCAGTACACCAATCCCACTTGGCTTACCAAATTTCGTTCTTCTAGGATAAACCGTTCCTTTGCAGTAACCGTTTTCATGTTTAGGTTTCACTCTGTTTTCTCCTATATGGATACATGTAGGTGGAACTCTAAATCAAACACGGTTTGTGCTAGCTCTTTGAAAATTGGCACAATAATGTAGTTCCAAGTTCTATCGCTATGGTTTGTGTCCTATTGAAGTAGCCCGAAGCAGAGACTGACGAGAATCACTTTCATTGAAAGGGGTTGCCAAACTTCCGTAAAACTACGAGTTTCCTGAAATCTCAGCAAATATTTTTTCACCCAATCTTGATGATACTTGCAGGTAATGATCAGTAATCCAATCCCACTTGGCTCACCAAATATCCTTCTTCTAGGTTAAACCGTTCCTTTGCAGTAACCGTTTTCATGTTTAGGTTTCACTCTGTTTTCTCCTATATGGATACATGTAGGTGGAACTCTAAATCAAACACGGTTTGTGCTAGCTCTTTGAAAATTGGCACAATAATGTAGTTCCAAGTTCTATCGCTATGGTTTGTGTCCTATTGAAGTAGCCCGAAGCAGAGACTGACGAGAATCACTTTCATTGAAAGGGGTTGCCAAGCTTCCAAAAATACTACGAGTTTCCTGAAATCTCACCAAACATTTTTTCACCAATCTTGATGATACTTGCAGGTAATGATCAGTAATCCAATCACACTTGGCTCACCAAATTTCGTTCTTCTAGGTTAAACTGTTCCTTTGCAGTAACCGTTTTCAGGTTTAGGTTTCACTCTGTTTTCTCCTATATGGATACATGTAGTTGGAACTCTAAATCAAACACGGTAAATCATTTCTTCCATTTGTATTATCTTGTCTTGCCCCTCCTTTCCTCTTATATGACATTTTGTATAACCCTGAGGATCGCCTTCCATTTCCATGCAATTTCCCTTCTCACTCCCTTTCCCTCCCACCTCTCATCACTTTTTAATGTAAATCTTCTTCTCAAGCTCTTCGTCCCTACCCTGTCCTTGTTTACTCCCCTTATATCAAAGGAGTCATTTGGTATTTGTTTTTTAAAGATTGACTAGCTTCACTTAGCATAATCTGCTCTAATGCCATCCATTTTCCTCCAAATTCTATGATTTTGTCATTTTTTAATGCAAGACAAGATAATACAAATGGAAGAAATGATTTACAGTAGAAGGGGGAGAGAAAGAATAGGGGAGGGGAGGGGAGGGGAGGGGAGGGGAGGGGAGGGGGATAGTAGAGAATAGGACAGACAGCAGAATACATCAGACACTAGAAAGGCAATATGTCAAGCAATGGAAGGGAAACTGATATGATACAGCAATTTGTATATGGGGTAAAAGGGGGAGTTCATAATCCACGTGAATCAAACTGTGTAATATGATGTATTAAGAACTATGTAATGTTATCAACGACCAATAAAAAAAAAATAAAAAAAAATACATCAAACACGGTTTGTGCTAGCTCTTTGAAACTTGGCACAATAATGTAGTTCCAAGTTCTATGGCTATGGTTTGTGTCCTATTGAAGTAGCCCCAAGCAGAGACTGACGAGAATCACTTTCATTGAAAGGGGTTGCCAAGCTTCCAAAAAACTACGAGTTTCCTGAAATCTCAGCAAACATTTTTTCACCCAATCTTGATGATACTTGCAGGTAATGATCAGTACACCAATCCCACTTGGCTCTCCAAATTTCGTTCTTCTAGGTTAAACCGTTCCTTTGCAGTAACCGTTTTCATGTTTAGGTTTCACTCTGTTTTCTCCTATATGGATACATGTAGTTGGAACTCTAAATCAAACACGGTTTGTGCTAGCTCTTTGAAACTTGGCACAATAATGTAGTTCCAAGTTCTATCGCTATGGTTTGTGTCCTATTGAAGTAGCCCCAAGCAGAGACAGACGAGAATCACTTTCATTGAAAGGCTTTGCCAAGCTACCAAAAAACTACGAGTTTCCTGAAATCTCAGCAAACATTTTTTCACCCAATCTTGATGATACTTGCAGGTAATGATCAGTACACCAATCCCACTTGGCTCACCAAATTTCGTTCTTCTAGGTTAAACCGTTCCTTTGCAGTAACCGTTTTCATGTTTAGGTTTCACTCTGTTTTCTCCTATATGGATACATGTAGTTGGAACTCTAAATCAAACACGGTTTGTGCTAGCTCCTTGAAACTTGGCACAATAATGTAGTTCCAAGTTCTATGGCTATGGTTTGTGTCCTATTGAAGTAGCCATAAGCAGAGACTGACGAGAATCACTTTCATTGAAAGGGGTTGCCAAGCTTCCGAAAAACTACGAGTTTCCTGAAATCTCAGCAAACATTTTTTCACCAATCTTGATGATACTTGCAGATATTGATCAGTACACGAATCAGACTTGGCTCAAAAAATTTCGTTCTTCTAGGTTAAACCGTTCCTTTTTATCAACCGTTTTCATGTTTAGGTTTCACTCTGCTTTCTCCTATATGGATACATGTAGTTGGAACTCTAAATCAAACGCGGTTTGTGCTAGCTCTTTGAAACTTGGCACAATAATGTAGCTCCAAGTTGTATCGCTATGGTTTGTGTCCTATTGAAGTAGCCCCAAGCAGAGACTGACGAGAATCACTTTCATTGAAAGGGGTTGCCAAGCTTCCAAAAAACTACGAGTTTCCTGAAATCTCAGCAAACATTTTTTCACCCAATCTTGATGATTCTTGCAGGTAATGATCAGTACCCCAATCCCACTTGGCTCACCAAATTTCGTTCTTCTAGGTTAAACCGTTCCTTTGCAGTAACCGTTTTCATGTTTAGGTTTCACTCTGTTTTCTCCTATATGGATACATGTAGTTGGAACTCTAAATCAAACACGGTTTGTGCTAGCTCTTTGAAACTTGGCACAATAATGTAGTTCCAAGTTCTATGGCTATGGTTTGTGTCCTATTGAAGTAGCCCCAAGCAGAGACTGACGAGAATCACTTTCATTGAAAGGGGTTTCCAAGCTTCCAAAAAAACGACGAGTTTCCTGAAATGTCACCAAACATTTTTTCACCAATTTTGATGATACTTGCAGGTAATGATCAGTACACCAATCCCACTTGGCTCACCAAATTTCGTTCTTCTAGGTTAAACCGTTCCTTTGCAGTAACCGTTTTCATGTTTAGGTTTCACTCTGTTTTCTCCTATATGGATACATGTAGTTGGAACTCTAAATCAAACACGGTTTGGGCTAGCTCTTTGAAACTTGGCACAATAATGTAGTTCCAAGTTCTATGCCTATGGTTTGTGTCCTATTGAAGTAGCCCCAAGCAGAGACTGACGAGAATCACTTTCATTGAAAGGGGTTGCCAATCTTCCAAAAAAACTACGAGTTTCCTGAAATCTCATAAAAATTTTTTCACCAATCTTGATGATACTTGCAGGTAATGATCAGTAATCCAATCACACTTGGCTCACCAAATTTCGTTCTTCTAGGTTAAACCGTTCCTTTGCAGTAACCGTTTTCATGTTTAGGTTTCACTCTGTTTTCTCCTATATGGATACATGTAGTTGGAACTCTAAATCAAACACGGTTTGTGCTAGCTCTTTGAAACTTGGCACAATAATGTAGTTCCAAGTTCTATCGCTATGGTTTGTGTCCTATTGAAGTAGCCCGAAGCAGAGACTGACGAGAATCACTTTCATTGACAGGGGTTGCCAAGCTTCCAAAAAACTACGAGTTTCCTGAAATCTCAGCAAACATTTTTTCACCCAATCTTGATGATACTTGCAGGTAATGATCAGTACACCAATCCCACTTGGCTTACCAAATTTCGTTCTTCTAGGTTAAACCGTTCCTTTGCAGTAACCGTTTTCATGTTTAGGTTTCACTCTGTTTTCTCCTATATGGATACATGTAGGTGGAACTCTAAATCAAACACGGTTTGTGCTAGCTCTTTGAAAATTGGCACAATAATGTAGTTCCAAGTTCTATCGCTATGGTTTGTGTCCTATTGAAGTAGCCCGAAGCAGAGACTGACGAGAATCACTTTCATTGAAAGGGGTTGCCAAACTTCCGTAAAACTACGAGTTTCCTGAAATCTCAGCAAACATTTTTTCACCCAATCTTGATGATACTTGCAGGTAATGATCAGTAATCCAATCACACTTGGCTCACCAAATATCCTTCTTCAAGGTTAAACCGTTCCTTTGCAGTAACCGTTTTCATGTTTAGGTTTCACTCTGTTTTCTCCTATATGGATACATGTAGTTGGAACTCTAAATCAAACACGGTTTGTGGTAATTCTTTGAAACATGGCACAATAATGTAGTTCCAAGTTCTATGGCTATGGTTTGTGTCCTACTGAAGTAGCCCCAAGCAGAGACTGACGAGAATCACTTTCATTGAAAGGGGTTGCCAACTTCCAAAAAACTACGAGTTTCCTGAAATCTCAGCAAACATTTTTTCACCAATTTGATGATACTTGCAGGTAATGATCAGTAATCCAATCCCACTTGGCTCACCAAATTTCGTTCTTCTAGGTTAAACCGTTCCTTTGCAGTAACCGTTTTCATGTTTAGGTTTCACTCTGTTTTCTCCTATATGGATACATGTAGTTGGAACTCTAAATCAAACACGGTTTGTGCTAGCTTTTTGAAACTTGGCACAATAATGTAATTCCAAGTTCTATCGCTATGGTTTGTGTCCTATTCAAGTAGCCCCAAGCAGAGACTGACGAGAATCACTTTCATGGAAAGGGGTTGCCAAGCTTCCAAAAAAACTACGAGTTTCCTGAAATCTCACCAAACATTTTTTTCACCAATCTTGATGATACTTGCAGGTAATGATCAGTAATCCTATCACACTTGGCTCACCAAATTTCGTTCTTCTAGGTTAAACCGTTCCTTTGCAGTAACCGTTTTCATGTTTAGGTTTCACTCTGTTTTATCCTATATGGATACATGTAGTTGGAACTCTAAATCAAACATGGTTTATGCTAGCCCTTTGAAAATTGGCACAATAATGTAGTTCCAAGTTCTATGGCTATGGTTTGTGTTCTATTGAAGTAGCCGCAAGCAGAGACTGACGAGAATCACTTTCATTGAAAGGGGTTGCCAAGCTTCCAAAAATACTACGAGTTTCCTGAAATCTCACCAAACATTTTTTCACCAATCTTGATGATACTTGCAGGTAATGATCAGTAATCCAATCACACTTGGCTCACCAAATTTCGTTCTTCTAGGTTAAACTGTTCCTTTGCAGTAACCGTTTTCAGGTTTAGGTTTCACTCTGTTTTCTCCTATATGGATACATGTAGTTGGAACTCTAAATCAAACACGGTAAATCATTTCTTCCATTTGTATTATCTTGTCTTGCCCCTCCTTTCCTCTTATATGACATTTTGTATAACCCTGAGGATCGCCTTCCATTTCCATGCAATTTCCCTTCTCACTCCCTTTCCCTCCCACCTCTCATCCCTGTTTAATGTAAATCTTCTTCTCAAGCTCTTCGTCCCTACCCTGTCCTTGTTTACTCCCCTTATATCAAAGGAGTCATTTGGTATTTGTTTTTTAAAGATTGACTAGGTTCACTTAGCATAATCTGCTCTAATGCCATCCATTTTCCTCCAAATTCTATGATTTTGTCATTTTTTAATGCAAGAAAAGATAATACAAATGGAAGAAATGATTTACAGTAGAAGGGGTAGAGAAAGAAAAGGGGAGGGGAGGGGAGGGGAGGGGAGGGGAGGGGAGGGGGATAGTAGAGAATAGGACAGACAGCAGAATACATCAGACACTAGAAAGGCAATATGTCAAGCAATGGAAGGGAAACTGATATGATACAGCAATTTGTATATGGGGTAAAAGGGGGAGTTCATAATCCACGTGAATCAAACTGTGTAATATGATGTATTAAGAACTATGTAATGTTATCAACGACCAATAAAAAAAATAAAAAAAAATACATCAAACACGGTTTGTGCTAGCTCTTTGAAACTTGGCACAATAATGTAGTTCCAAGTTCTATCGCTATGGTTTGTGTCCTATTGAAGTAGCCCCAAGCAGAGACTGACGAGAATCACTTTCATTGAAAGGGGTTGCCAAGCTTCCAAAAAACTACGAGTTTCCTGAAATCTCAGCAAACATTTTTTCACCCAATCTTGATGATACTTGCAGGTAATGATCAGTACACCAATCCCACTTGGCTCACCAAATTTCGTTCTTCTAGGTTAAACCGTTCCTTTGCAGTAACCATTTTCATGTTTAGGTTTCACTCTGTTTTCTCCTATATGGATACATGTATTTGGAACTCTAAATCAAACACGGTTTGTGCTAGCTCTTTGAAACTTGGCACAATAATGTAGTTCCAAGTCCTATGGCTATGGTTTGTATCCTATTGAAGTAGCCCCAAGCAGAGACTGACGAGAATCACTTTCATTGAAAGGGGTTGCAAGCTTCCAAAAAACTACGAGTTTCTTGAAATCTCAGCAAACATTTTTTCACCAATCTTGATGATACTTGCAGGTAATGATCAGTACACCAATCCCACTTGGCTCACCAAATTTCGTTCTTCTACGTTAAACCGTTCCTTTGCAGTAACCGTTTTCATGTTTAAGTTTCACTCTGTTTTCTCCTATATGGATACATGTAGTTGGAACTCTAAATCAAACACGGTTTGTGCTAATTATTTGAAACTTGGCACAATAATGTAGTTCCAAGTTCTATCGCTATGGTTTGTGTCCTATTGAAGTAGGCCGAAGCAGAGACTGACGAGAATCACTTTCATTGAAAGGGGTTGCCAAGCTTCCGTAAAACTACGAGTTTCCTGAAATCTCAGCAAACATTTTTTCACCCAATCTTGATGGTACTTGCAGGTAATGATCAGTACACCAATCCCACTTGGCTCTCCAAATTTCGTTCTTCTAGGTTAAACCGTTCCTTTGCAGTAACCGTTTTCATGTTTAGGTTTCACTCTGTTTTCTCCTATATGGATACATGTAGTTGGAACTCTAAATCAAACACGGTTTGTGCTAGCTCTTTGAAACTTGGCACAATAATGTAGTTCCAAGTTCTATGGCTATGGTTTGTGTCCTATTGAAGTAGTCACAAGCAGAGACTGACGAGAATCACTTTCATTGAAAGGGGTTGCCAAGCTTCCCAAAAACTACGAGTTTCCTGAAATCTCAGCAAACATTTTTTCACCAATCTTGATGATGCTTGCAGATAATGATCAGTACACCAATCCCACTTGGCTCACCAAATTTCGTTCTTCTAGGTTAAACCGTTCCTTTTTAGCAACCGTTTTCATGTTTAGGTTTCACTCTGTTTTCTCCTATATGGATACATGTAGTTGGAACTCTAAATCAAACGCGGATTGTGCCAGCTCTTTGAAACTTGGCACAATAATGTAGTTCTAAGTTCTATCGCTATGGTTTGTGTCCTATTGAAGTAGCCCCAAGCAGAGACTGACGAGAATCACATTCATTGAAAGGCTTTGCCAAGCTACCAAAAAACTATGAGTTTCCTGAAATCTCAGCAAACATTTTTTTACCCAATCTTGATGATACTTGCAGGTAATGATCAGTACACCAATCCCACTTGGCTCACCAAATTTCGTTCTTCTAGGTTAAACCGTTCCTTTGCAGTAACCGTTTTCATGTTTAGGTTTCACTCTGTTTTCTCCTATATGGATACATGTATTTGGAACTCTAAATCAAACACGGTTTGTGCTAGCTCTTTGAAACTTGGCACAATAATGTAGTTCCAAGTTCTATGGCTATGGTTTGTGTCCTATTGAAGTAGCCATAAGCAGAGACTGACGAGAATCACTTTCATTGAAAGGGGTTGCCAAGCTTCCCAAAAACTACGAGTTTCCTGAAATCTTAGCAAACATTTTTTCACCAATCTTGATGATACTTGCAGATATTGATCAGTACACGAATCAGACTTTCCTCAAAAAATTTCGTTCTTCTCGGTTAAACCGTTCCTTTTTAGCAACCGTTTTCATGTTTAGGTTTCACTCTGTTTTCTCCTATATGGATACATGTAGTTGGAACTCTAAATCAAACGCGGTTTGTGCTAGCTCGTTGAAACTTGGCACAATAATGTAGTTCCAAGTTGTATCGCTATGGTTTGTGTCCTATTAAAGTAGCTCCAAGCAGAGACTGACGAGAATCACATTCATTGAAATTGCTTGCCAAGCTTCCAGAAAACTACGAGTTTCCTGAAATCTTAGCAAACATTTTTTCACCCAATCTTGATGATACTTGCAGGTAATGATCAGTAATCCAATCCCACTTGGCTCACCAAATTTCGTTCTTCTAGGTTAAACCGTTCCATTGCAGTAACCGTTTTCATGTTTAGGTTTCACTCTGTTTTCTCCTATATGGATACATGTAGTTGGAACTCTAAATCAAACACGGTTTGGGCTAGCTCTTTGAAACATGGCACAATAATGTAGGTCCAAGTTCTATGGCTATGGTTTGTGTCCTATTGAAGTAGCCCCAAGCAGAGACTGACGAGAATCACTTTCATTGAAAGGGGTTGCCAAGCTTCCAAAAAAACTACGAGTTTCCTGAAATCTCATAAAAATTTTTTCACCAATCTTGATGATACTTGCAGGTAATGATCAGTAATCCAATCACACTTGGCTCACCAAATTTCGTTCTTCTAGGTTAAACCGTTCCTTTGCAGTAACCGTTTTCATGTTTAGGTTTCATTCTGTTTTCTCCTATATGGATACATGTAGTTGGAACTCTAAATCAAACACGGTTTGTGCTAGCTCTTTGAAACTTGGCACAATAATGTAGTTCCAAGTTCTATCGCTATGGTTTGTGTCCTATTGAAGTAGCCTGAAGCAGAGACTGACGAGAATCACTTTCATTGAAAGGGGTTGCCAAGCTTCTGTAAAACTACGAGTTTCCTGAAATCTCAGCAAACATTTTTTCACCCAATCTTGATGATACTTGCAGGTAAAGATCAGTACACCAATCCCACTTGGCTCACCAAATTTCGTTCTTCTAGGTTAAACCGTTCCTTTGCAGTAACCGTTTTCATGTTTAGGTTTCACTCTGTTTTCTCCTATATGGATACATGTATTTGGAACTCTAAATCAAACGCGGTTTGTGCTAGCTCTTTGAAACTTGGCACAATAATGTAGTTCCAAGTTCTATCGCTATGGCTTGTGTCCTATTGAAGTAGCCCCAAGCAGAGACTGACGAGAATCACATTCATTGAAAGGGGTTGCCAAGCTTCCAAAAAACTACGAGTTTCCTGAAATCTCAGCAAACAATTTTTCACCCAATCTTGATGATACTTGCAGGTAATGATCAGTACACCAATCCCACTTGGCTCACCAAATTTCGTTCTTCTAGGT
>NW_027551989.1:0-55560 GCF_045843805.1 Urocitellus parryii | reverse complement strand
GAAAGTGATTTCTCCTCAGTCTCTGCTTGGGCTACTTCAATAGGAAATAAACGATAGTGATAGAACTTGGTACTACATTGTTGTGCCAAGTTTCAAAGAGCTAGCACACACCGTGTTTGATTTAGAGTTCCAACTACATATATCCAAATAGGAGAAAACAGAGTGAAACCTAAACATGAAAACGGTTACTGCAAAGGAACGGTTTAACCTAGAAGAACGAAATTTGGTGAGCCAAGTGGGATTAGTGTACTGATCATTAAATGGAAGTATCATCAGGATTCAGTGAAAAAATGTTTGCTGAGATTTCAGGAAACTCGTAGTTTTTTGGAAGCTTGGCAACCCCTTTCAATGAAAGTGATTCTCGTCAGTCTCTGCCTTGGGGCTACTTCACCAGGAAATAAACCATAGCGATAGAAATTGGTACTACATTATTGTGCCAAGTTTCAAAGAGCTAGCACAAACCGTGTTTGATTTAGAGTTCCAACTACATGCATCCATATAAGAGAAAACAGAGTGAAACCTAAACATGAAAACGGTTACTGCAAAGGAACGGTTTAACCTAGAAAAACGAAATTTGGTGAGCCAAGTGTGATTAGTGTACTGATCATTAAATGGGAGTATCATCAAGATTCGGTGAAAAAATGTTTGCTGAGATTTCAGGAAACTCGTAGTTTTTTGGAAGCTTGGCAACCCTTTTCAAGGAAAGTGATTCTCGTCAGTCTCTGCTTGGGGCTACTTCAATGGCACACAAATCATAGCGATAGAACTTGGAACTACATTATTGTGCCAAGTTTCAAAGAGCTAGCACAAACCGTGTTTGATTTAGAATTCCTAATACATGTATCCATATAGGAGAAAACAGAGTGAAACCTAAACATGAAAACGGTTTCTGCAAAGGAACGGTTTAACCTAGAAGAACGAAATTTGGTGAGCAAGTGGGATTCGTGTACTGATAACTACCTGCAAGTATCATCAAGATTGGTGAAAAAATGTTTACTGAGATTTCAGGAACTCGTAGTTTTTTGGAAGCTTGGCAACCCCTTTCAATGAAAGTGATTCTCGTCAATCTCTGCTTGGGGCTACTTCAATGGCACACAAACCATAGCGATAGAACTTGGGAACTACATTATTGTGCCAAGTTTCAAACACTTAGCACAAACCGTGTTTGATTTAGAATTCCAACTACATGTATACATATAGGAGAAAACAGAGTGAAACCTAAACATGAAAACGGTTTCTGCAACGGAACGGTTTAACCTAGAAGAACGAAATTTGGTGAGCCAAGTGGGATTGGTGTACTGATCATTAAATGGAAGTATCATCAAGATTGGGTGAAAAAATGTTTGCTGAGATTTCAGGAAACTCGTAGTTTTTTGGAAGCTTGGCAACCCCTTTCAATGAAAGTGATTCTCGTCAGTCTCTGCTTGGGGCTACTTCAATGGCACACAAACCATAGCGATAGAACTTGGAAGTACATTATTGTGCCAAGTTTCAAACACCTAGCACAAACCATGTTTGATTTAGAATTCCAACTACATGTATCCATATAGGAGAAAACAGAGTGAAACCTAAACCTGAAAACGGTTTCTGCAACGCAACGGTTTAACCTAAAAGAACGAAATTGAGTGACCCAAGTGGGATTCCGTGTACTGATAACTACGTGCAAGTATCATCAAGATTGGGTGAAAAAATGTTTGCTGAGATTTCTGGAACCTCGTAGTTTTTTGGAAGCTTGGCAACCCCTTTCAATGAAAGGGATTCTCATCAGTCTCTTTGGGGCTACTTCACTAGGAAATCAACCATAGCGATAGAACTTGGAACTACATTATTGTGCCAAGTATCAAAGAGCTAGCACAAACCGTGTTTGATTTAGAGTTCCAACTACATGTATCCATATAGGAGAAAACAGAGTGTAACCAAAACATGAAAACGGTTACTGCAAACGAACGGTTTAACCTAGAAGAACGAAATTTAGTGAGCCAAGTGGGATTCATGTTCTGATAACTACCTGCAAGTATCATCAAGATTGGGTGAAAAAAATGTTTGCTGAGATTTCAGGAAACTCGTAGTTTTTGGAAGCTTGGCAACCCCTTTCAAGGAAAGTGATTCTCGTCAGTCTCTGCTTGGGGCTACTTCAATAGGACACAAACCATAGCGATAGAACTTGGAACTTCATTATTGTGCCAAGTTTCAAACACCTAGGACAAACCGTGTTTGATTTAGAATTCCAACTACATGTATCCTATAGGAGAAAACAGAGTGAAACCTAAACATGAAAACGGTTCCTGCAAAGGAACGGTTTAACCTAGAAGAAAGAAATTTGGTGAGCCAAGTGGGATTCGTGTACTGATAACTATGTGCAAGGATCATCAAGATTTGGGTGAAAAAATGTTTGCTGAGATTTCAGGAAACTCGTATTTTGTTGGAAGCTTGGCAAACCGTTTCAATGAAAATGATTCTCGTCAGTCTCTGCTTGGGCTACTTCAATAGAACACAAACCATAGTGAAAGAACTTGGAACTACATTATTGTGCCAAGTTTCAAAGAGCTAGCACAAACCGTGTTTGATTTTAGAGTTCCAACTTCATGTATCCATATAGGAGAAAACAGGTGAAACCTAAACATGAAAACGGTTACTCCAAAGGAACGGTTTAACCTAGAAGAACGAAATTTGGTGAGCCAAGTGGATTGGTGTACTGATCATTAAATGGAAGGTATCATCAAGATTCGGTTGAAAAAATGTTTGCTGAGATTTCAGGAAACTCGTAGTTTTTTGGAAGCTTGGCAACCCCTTTCAATGAATGTGATTCTCGTCAGTCTCTGCTTGGGGCTACATAAATAGGACACAAACCAAAGCGATAGAACTTGCAACTACATTATTGTGCCAAGTTTCAAAGAGCTAGCACATACCGAGTTTGATTTAGAATTAAAACTACATGTATCCATATAGAGAAAACAGAGTGAAACCTAAACTTGAAAACGGTTTCTACAAGGAACGGTTTAACCTAAAAGAACGAAATTGAGTGAGCCAAGTGGGATTCGTGTACTGATAACTACCTGCAAGTATCATCAAGATTGGGTGAATGTTTGCTGAGATTTCAGGAAACTCGTAGTTTTTTGGAAGCTTGGCAACCCTTTCAATGAATGTGATTCTCGTCAGTCTCTGCTTGGGGCTACATAAATAGGACACAAACCATAGCGATAGAACTTGCAACTACATTATTGTGCCAAGTTTCAAAGAGCTAGCACATACCGTGTTTGATTTAGAATTCCAACTACATGTATCCATATAGGAGAAAACATAGTGAAACCTAAACATGAAAACGGTTACTGCAAGGAACGGTTTAACCTAGAAGAACGAAATTTGGTGAGCCAAGTGGGATTGGTGTACTGATCATTAAATGGAAGTATCATCAGATTGGGTGAAAAAATGTTTGCTGAGATTTCAGGAAACTCGTAGTTTTTTGAAGCTAGGCAACCCTTTCAAGGAAAGTGATTCTCGTCAGTCTCTGCTTGGGGCTACTTAAATGGCACACAAACCATAGCGACAGAACATGGAACTACATTATTGTGCCAAGTTTCAAAGAGCTAGCACAAACCGTGTTTGATTTAGAATTCCAACTACGTGTATCCATATAGGAGAAAACAGAGTGAAACCTAAACATGAAAACGATTACTGCAAAGGAACGGTTTAACCTAGAGGAACGAATTTCGGTGAGCCAAGTGGGATTCGTGTACTGATCACTACCTGCAAGTATCATCAAGATTGGTTGAAATAATATTTTCTGAGATTTCACGAAACTCGTAGTTTTTTTGGATGCTTGGCAACCCCTTTCAATGGAAGTGATTCTCGTCACTCCCTGCTTGGGGCTACCTCAATAACGCACAAACCATAGCGATAGAACTTGGAACTACATTATTGTGCCAAGTTTCAAAGAGATAGCACAAACCGTGTTTGATTCAGAGTTCCAACTACATGTATCCATATAGGAGAAAACAGAGTGAAACCTAAACATGAAAACGGTTACTCCAAAGGAACGGTTTAACCTAGAAGAACGAAATTTGGTGAGCCAAGTGGGATTCATGTACTGATAACTACCTGCAAGGATCATCCAGATTGGGTGAAAAAATTTCTGCTGAGATTTCAGGAACCTCGTAGTTTTTTGGAAGCTTGGCAACCCCTTTCAAGGAAAGGGATTCTCGTTAGTCTCTGCTTGGGGCTACTTCCAATAGCACACAAACCATAGCGAAAGAACTTGGAACTACATTATTGTGTTAGTTTCAAAGAGCTAGCACAAACCGTGTTTGATTTAGAGTTCCAACTATATGTATCCATATAGGAGAAAACAGAGTGAAACCTAAACATGAAAACGGTTACTGCAAAGGAACGGTTTAACCTAGAAGAACGAAATTTGGTGAGCCAAGTGGGATTCGGGTACTGATAACTACCTGGAAGGATCATCAAGATTGGGTGAAAAAATGTTTGCTGAGATTTTCGGAAACTCGTAGTTTTTTGGAAGCTTGGCAACCCCTTTAAATGAAAGGGATTCTCGTCAGTCTCTGCTTGGGGCTACTTCAATACCACACAAACCATAGCGGTGGAACTTGGAACTACATTATTGTGCCAAGTTTCAAAGAGCTAGCACAAACCGTGTTTGATTTAGAGTTCCAAATACATGTATCCATATAGGAGAAAACAGAGTGAAACCTAAACATGAAAACGGTTACTGCAACGGAACGGTTTAACCTAGAAGAACGAAATTTGGTGAGCCAAGTTGGATTCGTGTACTGATAACTACCTGCAAGATCATCAAGATTGGGTGAAAAAATATTTGCTGAGATTTCAGGAAACTCGTATTTTTTGGAAGCTTAGCAACCCTTCAAGGAAAGTGATTCTCGTCAGTCTCTGCTTGTGGCTACTTCAATGGCACACAAACCATAGCGAAAGAACATGGAACTACATTATTGTGCCAAGTTTCAAAGAGCTAGCAAAAACTGTGTTTGAATTAGAGTTCCAACTACATGTATCCATATAGGAGAAAACAGAGTGAAACCTAAACATGAAAACGGTTACTGCAAAGGAACGGTTTAAACCTAGAAGAACGAAATTGAGTAAGCCAAGTGGGATTCGTGTACTGATAACTACCTGCAAGTATCATCAAGATTGGGTGAAAAAATATTTGCTGAGATTTCAGGAAACTCGTAGTTTTTGGAAGCTTGGCAACCCCTTTCAATGAAGTGATTCTCGTCAGTCTCTGCTTGGGGCTACTTCAATAGGACACAAACCATAGCGGTACAACTTGGAACTACATTATTGTGCCAAGTTTCAAAGAGCTAGCAGAAACCGTGTTTGATTTAGAGTTCCAAATACATGTATCCATATAGGAGAAAACAGAGTGAAACCTAAACATGAAACGGTTACTGCAAAGGAACGGTTTAACCTAGAAGAATGAAATTTGGTGAGCAAGTGGGATTGGTGTACTGATCATTAAATGGAAGTATCATCAAGATTGGGTGAAAAAATGTTTGCTGAGATTTCAGGAAACTCGTAGTTTTTGGAAGCTTGGCAACCCCTTTCAAGGAAAGTGTTTCTCGTCAGTCTCTGCTTGGGGCTACTTCAATGGCACACAAACCATAGCGATAGAACTTGGAACTACATTATTGTGCCAAGTTTCAAACACCTAGCACAAACGCGTGTTTGATTTAGAATTCCAACTCCATGTATCCATATAGGAGAAATAGAGTGAAACCTAAACATGGAAAACGGTTTCTGCAAGGAACGGTTTAACCTAAATTAATGAAATTGAGTGAGCCAAGTGGGATTCGTGTACTGATAACTACCTGCAAGTATCATCAACATTGGGTGAAAAAATGTTTGCTGAGATTTCAGGAAACTCGTAGTTTTTTGGAAGCTTGGCAACTCCTTTCAATGAAAGTGATTCTCGTCAGTCTCTGCTTGGGGCTACTTCAATAGGACACAAACCATAGCGATACAACTTGGAACTACATTATTGTGCCAAGTTTCAAAGAGCTAGCACAAACCGTGTTTGATTTAGAGTTCCAACTACATGTATCCATATAGGAGAAAACAGAGTGAAACCTAAACATGAAAACGGTTACTGCAAAGGAACGGTTTAACCTAGAAGAACGAAATTTGGTGAGCCAAGTGGGATTCGTGTACTGATAACTACCTGCAAGGATCATCAAGATTGGGTGAAAAAATGTTTGCTGAGATTTCCGGAAACTCGTAGTTTTTGGAAGCTTGGCAACTCCTTTCAATGAAAGTGATTCTCGTCAGTCTCTGCTTGGGGCTTCTTCAATAGCACACAAATCACAGCGATTGACCTTGGAACTACATTATTGTGCCAAGTTTCAAAGAGCTAGCACAAACCGTGTTTGATTTATAGTTCAACTACATGTATCCATATAGGAGAAAACAGAGTGAAACCTAAACATGAAAACGGTTACTGCAAAGGAACGGTTTAACCTAGAAGAACGAAATTTGGTTAGCCAAGTGGGATTCGTGTACTGATAACTACCTGGAAGGATCATCAAGATTGGGTGAAAAAATGTTTGCTGAGATTTCCGGAAACTCGTAGTTTTTTGGAAGCTTGGCAACCCTTTCAATGAAAGGGATTCTCGTCAGTCTCTGCTTGGGGCTACTTCAATAGAACACAAACCATAGCGGTAGAACTTGGAACTACATTATTGTGCCAAGTTTCAAAGAGCTAGCCCAAAACGTGTTTGATTTAGAGTTCCAACTACATGTATCCATATAGGAGAAAACAGAGTGAAACCTAAACATAAAAACGGTTACTGCAAAGGAACGGTTTAACCTAGAAGAACGAAATTTGGTGAGCCAAGTGGGATTGGTGTACTGATCATTAAATGGAAGTATCATCAAGATTCGGTGAAAAATGTTTGCTGAGATTTCAGGAAACTCGTAGTTTTTTCGAAGCTTGGCAACCCCTTTCAATGAATGTGATTCTCGTCAGTCTCTGCTTGGGGCTACTTAAATAGGACACAAACCATAGCGATAGAACTTGGAACTACATTATTGTGCCAAGTTTCAAAGAGCTAGCAAAAACTGTGTTTGAATTAGAGTTCCAACTACATGTATCCATATAGGAGAAAACAGAATGAAACCTAAACATGAAAACGGTTACTGCAAAGGAACGGTTTAACCTAGAAGAACGAAATTGAGTAAGCCAAGTGGGATTCGTGTACTGATAACTACCTGCAAGTATCATCAAGATTGGGTGAAAAAATATTTGCTGAGATTTCAGGAAACTCGTAGTTTTTTGGAAGCTTGGCAACCCCTTTTCAATGAAAGTGATTCTCGTCAGTCTCTGCTTGGGGCTACTTCAATACCACACAAACCATAGCGGTACAACTTGGAACTACATTATTGTGCCAAGTTTCAAAGAGCTAGCAGAAACCGTGTTTGATTTAGAGTTCCAAATACATGTATCCATACAGGAGAAAACAGAGTGAAACCTAAACATGAAAACGGTTACTGCAAAGGAACGTTTAACCTAGAAGAATGAAATTTGGTGAGCCAAGTGGGATTGGTGTACTGATCATTAAATGGAAGTATCATCAAGATTGGGTGAAAAATGTTTGCTGAGATTTCAGGAAAGTCGTAGTTTTTTGGAAGCTTGGCAACCCCTTTCAAGGAAAGTGTTTCTCGTCAGTCTCTGCTTGGGGCTACTTCAATGGCACACAAAACCATAGCGATAGAACTTGGAACTACATTATTGTGCCAAGTTTCAAAACACCTAGCACAAACCGTGTTTGATTTAGAATTCCAACTCCATGTATCCATATAGGAGAAAACAGAGTGAAAACTAAACATGAAAACGGTTTCTGCAAAGGAACGTTTTAACCTAAATTAACGAAATTGAGTGAGCCAAGTGGATTCGTGTACTGATAACTACCTGCAAGTATCATCAACATTGGGTGAAAAAATGTTTGCTGAGATTTCAGGAAACTCGTAGTTTTTTGGAAGCTTGGCAACTCCTTTCAATGAAAGTGATTCTCGTCAGTCTCTGCTTGGGTCTACTTCAATAGCACACAAATCATAGCGATAGAACTTGGAACTACATTATTGTGCCAAGTTTCAAAGAGCTAGCACAAACCGTGTTTGATTTAGAGTTCCAACTACATGTATCCATATAGGAGAAAACAGAGTGAAACCTAAACATGAAAACGGTTACTGCAAAGGAACGGTTTAACCTAGAAGAACGAAATTTGGTGAGCCAAGTGGGATTCGTGTACTGATAACTACCTGAACGGATCATCAAGATTGGGTGAAAAAATGTTTGCTGAGATTTCAGGAAACTCGTAGTTTTTTGGAAGCTTGGCAACCCCTTTCAAGGAATGTGTTTCTCGTCAGTCTCTGCTTGGGGCTACTTCAATAGCACACAAACCATAGCGATAGAACTTGGAACTACATTATTGTGCCAAGTTTCAAACACCTAGCACAAACCGTGTTTGATTTAGAATTCCAAATCCATGTATCCATATAGGAGAAAACAGAGTGAAACCTAAACATGAAAACGGTTACTGCAACGGAACGGTTTAACCTAGAAGAACGAAATTTGGTGAGCCAAGTTGGATTCGTGTACTGATAACTACCTGCAAGGATCATCAAGATTGGGTGAAAAAATATTTGCTGAGATTTCAGGAAACTCGTAGTTTTTTGGAAGCTTAGCAACCCTTCAAGGAAAGTGATTCTCGTCAGTCTCTGCTTGGGGCTACTTCAATGGCACACAAACCATAGCGAAAGAACATGGAACTACATTATTGTGCCAAGTTTCAAAGAGCTAGCAAAAACTGTGTTTGAATTAGAGTTCCAACTACATGTATCCATATAGGAGAAAACAGAGTGAAACCTAAACATGAAAACGGTTACTGCAAAGGAACGGTTTAACCTAGAAGAACGAAATTGAGTAAGCCAAGTGGGATTCGTGTACTGATAACTACCTGCAAGTATCATCAAGATTGGGTGAAAAAATATTTGCTGAGATTTCAGGAAACTCGTAGTTTTTTGGAAGCTTGGCAACCCCTTTCAATGAAAGTGATTCTCGTCAGTCTCTGCTTGGGGCTACTTCAATAGGACACAAACCATAGCGGTACAACTTGGAACTACATTATTGTGCCAAGTTTCAAAGAGCTAGCAGAAACCGTGTTTGATTTAGAGTTCCAAATACATGTATCCATATAGGAGAAAACAGAGTGAAACCTAAACATGAAAACGGTTACTGCAAAGGAACGGTTTAACCTAGAAGAATGAAATTTGGTGAGCCAAGTGGGATTGGTGTACTGATCATTAAATGGAAGTATCATCAAGATTGGGTGAAAAAATGTTTGCTGAGATTTCAGGAAACTCGTAGTTTTTTGGAAGCTTGGCAACCCCTTTCAAGGAAAGTGTTTCTCGTCAGTCTCTGCTTGGGGCTACTTCAATGGCACACAAACCATAGCGATAGAACTTGGAACTACATTATTGTGCCAAGTTTCAAACACCTAGCACAAACCGTGTTTGATTTAGAATTCCAACTCCATGTATCCATATAGGAGAAATAGAGTGAAACCTAAACATGAAAACGGTTTCTGCAAAGGAACGGTTTAACCTAAATTAATGAAATTGAGTGAGCCAAGTGGGATTCGTGTACTGATAACTACCTGCAAGTATCATCAACATTGGGTGAAAAAATGTTTGCTGAGATTTCAGGAAACTCGTAGTTTTTTGGAAGCTTGGCAACTCCTTTCAATGAAAGTGATTCTCGTCAGTCTCTGCTTGGGGCTACTTCAATAGGACACAAACCATAGCGATACAACTTGGAACTACATTATTGTGCCAAGTTTCAAAGAGCTAGCACAAACCGTGTTTGATTTAGAGTTCCAACTACATGTATCCATATAGGAGAAAACAGAGTGAAACCTAAACATGAAAACGGTTACTGCAAAGGAACGGTTTAACCTAGAAGAACGAAATTTGGTGAGCCAAGTGGGATTCGTGTACTGATAACTACCTGCAAGGATCATCAAGATTGGGTGAAAAAATGTTTGCTGAGATTTCCGGAAACTCGTAGTTTTTGGAAGCTTGGCAACTCCTTTCAATGAAAGTGATTCTCGTCAGTCTCTGCTTGGGGCTTCTTCAATAGCACACAAATCACAGCGATTGACCTTGGAACTACATTATTGTGCCAAGTTTCAAAGAGCTAGCACAAACCGTGTTTGATTTATAGTTCCAACTACATGTATCCATATAGGAGAAAACAGAGTGAAACCTAAACATGAAAACGGTTACTGCAAAGGAACGGTTTAACCTAGAAGAACGAAATTTGGTTAGCCAAGTGGGATTCGTGTACTGATAACTACCTGGAAGGATCATCAAGATTGGGTGAAAAAATGTTTGCTGAGATTTCCGGAAACTCGTAGTTTTTTGGAAGCTTGGCAACCCTTTCAATGAAAGGGATTCTCGTCAGTCTCTGCTTGGGGCTACTTCAATAGAACACAAACCATAGCGGTAGAACTTGGAACTACATTATTGTGCCAAGTTTCAAAGAGCTAGCCCAAAACGTGTTTGATTTAGAGTTCCAACTACATGTATCCATATAGGAGAAAGCAGAGTGAAACCTAAACATAAAAACGGTTACTGCAAAGGAACGGTTTAACCTAGAAGAACGAAATTTGGTGAGCCAAGTGGGATTGGTGTACTGATCATTAAATGGAAGTATCATCAAGATTCGGTGAAAAAATGTTTGCTGAGATTTCAGGAAACTCGTAGTTTTTTCGAAGCTTGGCAACCCCTTTCAATGAATGTGATTCTCGTCAGTCTCTGCTTGGGGCTACTTAAATAGGACACAAACCATAGCGATAGAACTTGGAACTACATTATTGTGCCAAGTTTCAAAGAGCTAGCAAAAACTGTGTTTGAATTAGAGTTCCAACTACATGTATCCATATAGGAGAAAACAGAATGAAACCTAAACATGAAAACGGTTACTGCAAAGGAACGGTTTAACCTAGAAGAACGAAATTGAGTAAGCCAAGTGGGATTCGTGTACTGATAACTACCTGCAAGTATCATCAAGATTGGGTGAAAAAATATTTGCTGAGATTTCAGGAAACTCGTAGTTTTTTGGAAGCTTGGCAACCCCTTTCAATGAAAGTGATTCTCGTCAGTCTCTGCTTGGGGCTACTTCAATACCACACAAACCATAGCGGTACAACTTGGAACTACATTATTGTGCCAAGTTTCAAAGAGCTAGCAGAAACCGTGTTTGATTTAGAGTTCCAAATACATGTATCCATACAGGAGAAAACAGAGTGAAACCTAAACATGAAAACGGTTACTGCAAAGGAACGGTTTAACCTAGAAGAATGAAATTTGGTGAGCCAAGTGGGATTGGTGTACTGATCATTAAATGGAAGTATCATCAAGATTGGGTGAAAAAATGTTTGCTGAGATTTCAGGAAAGTCGTAGTTTTTTGGAAGCTTGGCAACCCCTTTCAAGGAAAGTGTTTCTCGTCAGTCTCTGCTTGGGGCTACTTCAATGGCACACAAACCATAGCGATAGAACTTGGAACTACATTATTGTGCCAAGTTTCAAACACCTAGCACAAACCGTGTTTGATTTAGAATTCCAACTCCATGTATCCATATAGGAGAAAACAGAGTGAAAACTAAACATGAAAACGGTTTCTGCAAAGGAACGTTTTAACCTAAATTAACGAAATTGAGTGAGCCAAGTGGGATTCGTGTACTGATAACTACCTGCAAGTATCATCAACATTGGGTGAAAAAATGTTTGCTGAGATTTCAGGAAACTCGTAGTTTTTTGGAAGCTTGGCAACTCCTTTCAATGAAAGTGATTCTCGTCAGTCTCTGCTTGGGTCTACTTCAATAGCACACAAATCATAGCGATAGAACTTGGAACTACATTATTGTGCCAAGTTTCAAAGAGCTAGCACAAACCGTGTTTGATTTAGAGTTCCAACTACATGTATCCATATAGGAGAAAACAGAGTGAAACCTAAACATGAAAACGGTTACTGCAAAGGAACGGTTTAACCTAGAAGAACGAAATTTGGTGAGCCAAGTGGGATTCGTGTACTGATAACTACCTGAACGGATCATCAAGATTGGGTGAAAAAATGTTTGCTGAGATTTCAGGAAACTCGTAGTTTTTTGGAAGCTTGGCAACCCCTTTCAAGGAATGTGTTTCTCGTCAGTCTCTGCTTGGGGCTACTTCAATAGCACACAAACCATAGCGATAGAACTTGGAACTACATTATTGTGCCAAGTTTCAAACACCTAGCACAAACCGTGTTTGATTTAGAATTCCAAATCCATGTATCCATATAGGAGAAAACAGAGTGAAACCTAAACATGAAAACGGTTACTGCAACGGAACGGTTTAACCTAGAAGAACGAAATTTGGTGAGCCAAGTTGGATTCGTGTACTGATAACTACCTGCAAGGATCATCAAGATTGGGTGAAAAAATATTTGCTGAGATTTCAGGAAACTCGTAGTTTTTTGGAAGCTTAGCAACCCTTCAAGGAAAGTGATTCTCGTCAGTCTCTGCTTGGGGCTACTTCAATGGCACACAAACCATAGCGAAAGAACATGGAACTACATTATTGTGCCAAGTTTCAAAGAGCTAGCAAAAACTGTGTTTGAATTAGAGTTCCAACTACATGTATCCATATAGGAGAAAACAGAGTGAAACCTAAACATGAAAACGGTTACTGCAAAGGAACGGTTTAACCTAGAAGAACGAAATTGAGTAAGCCAAGTGGGATTCGTGTACTGATAACTACCTGCAAGTATCATCAAGATTGGGTGAAAAAATATTTGCTGAGATTTCAGGAAACTCGTAGTTTTTTGGAAGCTTGGCAACCCCTTTCAATGAAAGTGATTCTCGTCAGTCTCTGCTTGGGGCTACTTCAATAGGACACAAACCATAGCGGTACAACTTGGAACTACATTATTGTGCCAAGTTTCAAAGAGCTAGCAGAAACCGTGTTTGATTTAGAGTTCCAAATACATGTATCCATATAGGAGAAAACAGAGTGAAACCTAAACATGAAAACGGTTACTGCAAAGGAACGGTTTAACCTAGAAGAATGAAATTTGGTGAGCCAAGTGGGATTGGTGTACTGATCATTAAATGGAAGTATCATCAAGATTGGGTGAAAAAATGTTTGCTGAGATTTCAGGAAACTCGTAGTTTTTTGGAAGCTTGGCAACCCCTTTCAAGGAAAGTGTTTCTCGTCAGTCTCTGCTTGGGGCTACTTCAATGGCACACAAACCATAGCGATAGAACTTGGAACTACATTATTGTGCCAAGTTTCAAACACCTAGCACAAACCGTGTTTGATTTAGAATTCCAACTCCATGTATCCATATAGGAGAAATAGAGTGAAACCTAAACATGAAAACGGTTTCTGCAAAGGAACGGTTTAACCTAAATTAATGAAATTGAGTGAGCCAAGTGGGATTCGTGTACTGATAACTACCTGCAAGGATCATCAACATTGGGTGAAAAAATGTTTGCTGAGATTTCAGGAAACTCGTAGTTTTTTGGAAGCTTGGCAACTCCTTTCAATGAAAGTGATTCTCGTCAGTCTCTGCTTGGGGCTACTTCAATAGGACACAAACCATAGCGATACAACTTGGAACTACATTATTGTGCCAAGTTTCAAAGAGCTAGCACAAACCGTGTTTGATTTAGAGTTCCAACTACATGTATCCATATAGGAGAAAACAGAGTGAAACCTAAACATGAAAACGGTTACTGCAAAGGAACGGTTTAACCTAGAAGAACGAAATTTGGTGAGCCAAGTGGGATTCGTGTACTGATAACTACCTGCAAGGATCATCAAGATTGGGTGAAAAAATGTTTGCTGAGATTTCCGGAAACTCGTAGTTTTTGGAAGCTTGGCAACTCCTTTCAATGAAAGTGATTCTCGTCAGTCTCTGCTTGGGGCTTCTTCAATAGCACACAAATCACAGCGATTGACCTTGGAACTACATTATTGTGCCAAGTTTCAAAGAGCTAGCACAAACCGTGTTTGATTTATAGTTCCAACTACATGTATCCATATAGGAGAAAACAGAGTGAAACCTAAACATGAAAACGGTTACTGCAAAGGAACGGTTTAACCTAGAAGAACGAAATTTGGTTAGCCAAGTGGGATTCGTGTACTGATAACTACCTGGAAGGATCATCAAGATTGGGTGAAAAAATGTTTGCTGAGATTTCCGGAAACTCGTAGTTTTTTGGAAGCTTGGCAACCCTTTCAATGAAAGGGATTCTCGTCAGTCTCTGCTTGGGGCTACTTCAATAGAACACAAACCATAGCGGTAGAACTTGGAACTACATTATTGTGCCAAGTTTCAAAGAGCTAGCCCAAAACGTGTTTGATTTAGAGTTCCAACTACATGTATCCATATAGGAGAAAACAGAGTGAAACCTAAACATAAAAACGGTTACTGCAAAGGAACGGTTTAACCTAGAAGAACGAAATTTGGTGAGCCAAGTGGGATTGGTGTACTGATCATTAAATGGAAGTATCATCAAGATTCGGTGAAAAAATGTTTGCTGAGATTTCAGGAAACTCGTAGTTTTTTCGAAGCTTGGCAACCCCTTTCAATGAATGTGATTCTCGTCAGTCTCTGCTTGGGGCTACTTAAATAGGACACAAACCATAGCGATAGAACTTGGAACTACATTATTGTGCCAAGTTTCAAAGAGCTAGCAAAAACTGTGTTTGAATTAGAGTTCCAACTACATGTATCCATATAGGAGAAAACAGAATGAAACCTAAACATGAAAACGGTTACTGCAAAGGAACGGTTTAACCTAGAAGAACGAAATTGAGTAAGCCAAGTGGGATTCGTGTACTGATAACTACCTGCAAGTATCATCAAGATTGGGTGAAAAAATATTTGCTGAGATTTCAGGAAACTCGTAGTTTTTTGGAAGCTTGGCAACCCCTTTCAATGAAAGTGATTCTCGTCAGTCTCTGCTTGGGGCTACTTCAATACCACACAAACCATAGCGGTAGAACTTGGAACTACATTATTGTGCCAAGTTTCAAAGAGCTAGCCCAAAACGTGTTTGATTTAGAGTTCCAACTACATGTATCCATATAGGAGAAAACAGAGTGAAACCTAAACATAAAAACGGTTACTGCAAAGGAACGGTTTAACCTAGAAGAACGAAATTTGGTGAGCCAAGTGGGATTGGTGTACTGATCATTAAATGGAAGTATCATCAAGATTCGGTGAAAAAATGTTTGCTGAGATTTCAGGAAACTCGTAGTTTTTTCGAAGCTTGGCAACCCCTTTCAATGAATGTGATTCTCGTCAGTCTCTGCTTGGGGCTACTTAAATAGGACACAAACCATAGCGATAGAACTTGGAACTACATTATTGTGCCAAGTTTCAAAGAGCTAGCAAAAACTGTGTTTGAATTAGAGTTCCAACTACATGTATCCATATAGGAGAAAACAGAATGAAACCTAAACATGAAAACGGTTACTGCAAAGGAACGGTTTAACCTAGAAGAACGAAATTGAGTAAGCCAAGTGGGATTCGTGTACTGATAACTACCTGCAAGTATCATCAAGATTGGGTGAAAAAATATTTGCTGAGATTTCAGGAAACTCGTAGTTTTTTGGAAGCTTGGCAACCCCTTTCAATGAAAGTGATTCTCGTCAGTCTCTGCTTGGGGCTACTTCAATACCACACAAACCATAGCGGTACAACTTGGAACTACATTATTGTGCCAAGTTTCAAAGAGCTAGCAGAAACCGTGTTTGATTTAGAGTTCCAAATACATGTATCCATACAGGAGAAAACAGAGTGAAACCTAAACATGAAAACGGTTACTGCAAAGGAACGGTTTAACCTAGAAGAATGAAATTTGGTGAGCCAAGTGGGATTGGTGTACTGATCATTAAATGGAAGTATCATCAAGATTGGGTGAAAAAATGTTTGCTGAGATTTCAGGAAATTCGTAGTTTTTTGGAAGCTTGGCAACCCCTTTCAAGGAAAGTGTTTCTCGTCAGTCTCTGCTTGGGGCTACTTCAATGGCACACAAACCATAGCGATAGAACTTGGAACTACATTATTGTGCCAAGTTTCAAACACCTAGCACAAACCGTGTTTGATTTAGAATTCCAACTCCATGTATCCATATAGGAGAAAACAGAGTGAAAACTAAACATGAAAACGGTTTCTGCAAAGGAACGTTTTAACCTAAATTAACGAAATTGAGTGAGCCAAGTGGGATTCGTGTACTGATAACTACCTGCAAGTATCATCAACATTGGGTGAAAAAATGTTTGCTGAGATTTCAGGAAACTCGTAGTTTTTTGGAAGCTTGGCAACTCCTTTCAATGAAAGTGATTCTCGTCAGTCTCTGCTTGGGTCTACTTCAATAGCACACAAATCATAGCGATAGAACTTGGAACTACATTATTGTGCCAAGTTTCAAAGAGCTAGCACAAACCGTGTTTGATTTAGAGTTCCAACTACATGTATCCATATAGGAGAAAAAAGAGTGAAACCTAAACATGAAAACGGTTACTGCAAAGGAACGGTTTAACCTAGAAGAACGAAATTTGGTGAGCCAAGTGGGATTCGTGTACTGATAACTACCTGAACGGATCATCAAGATTGGGTGAAAAAATGTTTGCTGAGATTTCAGGAAACTCGTAGTTTTTTGGAAGCTTGGCAACCCCTTTCAAGGAATGTGTTTCTCGTCAGTCTCTGCTTGGGGCTACTTCAATAGCACACAAACCATAGCGATAGAACTTGGAACTACATTATTGTGCCAAGTTTCAAACACCTAGCACAAACCGTGTTTGATTTAGAATTCCAAATCCATGTATCCATATAGGAGAAAACAGAGTGAAACCTAAACATGAAAACGGTTTCTGCAAAGGCACGGTTTAACCTAAATTAACGAAATTGAGTGAGCCAAGTGGGATTCGTGTACTTATAACTACCTGCAAGTATCATCAAGATTGGGTGAAAAAATGTTTGCTGAGATTTCCGGAAACTCGTCGTTTTTTGGAAGCTTGGCAACTCCTTTCAATGAAAGGGATTCTCGTCAGTCTCTGCTTGGGGCTACTTCAATAGCACACAAATCATAGTGATTGACCTTGGAACTACATTATTGTGCCAAGTTTCAAAGAGCTAGCACAAACCGTGTTTGATTTATAGTTCCAACTACATGTATCCATATAGGAGAAAACAGAGTGAAACCTAAACATGAAAACGGTTACTGCAAAGGAACGGTTTAACCTAGAAGAACGAAATTTGGTGAGCCAAGTGGGATTCGTGTACTGATAACTACCTGAACGGATCATCAAGATTGGGTGAAAAAATGTTTGCTGAGATTTCAGGAAACTCGTAGTTTTTTGGAAGCTTGGCAACCCCTTTCAAGGAAAGTGTTTCTCGTCAGTCTCTGCTTGGGGCTACTTCAATAGCACACAAACCATAGCGATAGAACTTGGAACTACATTATTGTGCCAAGTTTCAAACACCTAGCACAAACCGTGTTTGATTTAGAATTCCAAATCCATGTATCCATATAGGAGAAAACAGAGTGAAACCTAAACATGAAAACGGTTTCTGCAAAGGCACGGTTTAACCTAAATTAACGAAATTGAGTGAGCCAAGTTGGATTCGTGTACTTATAACTACCTGCAAGTATCATCAAGATTGGGTGAAAAAATGTTTGCTGAGATTTCCGGAAACTCGTAGTTTTTTGGAAGCTTGGCAACTCCTTTCAATGAAAGTGATTCTCGTCAGTCTCTGCTTGGGGCTACTTCAATAGCACACAAATCATAGTGATTGACCTTGGAACTACATTATTGTGCCAAGTTTCAAAGAGCTAGCACAAACCGTGTTTGATTTATAGTTCCAACTACATGTATCCATATAGGAGAAAACAGAGTGAAACCTAAACATGAAAACGGTTACTGCAAAGGAACAGTTTAACCTAGAAGAACGAAATTTGGTGAGCCAAGTGGGATTCAGGTACTGAAAACTACCTGGAAGGATCATCAAGATTGGGTGAAAAAATGTTTGCTGAGATTTCCGGAAACTCGTAGTTTTTTGGAAGCTTGGCAACCCTTTCAATGAAAGGGATTCTCGTCAGTCTCTGCTTGGGGCTACTTCAATAGCACACAAACCATAGCGGTAGAACTTGGAACTGCATTATTGTGCCAAGTTTCAAAGAGCTAGCCCAAACCGTGTTTGATTTAGAGTTCCAACTACATGTATCCATATAGGAGAAAACAGAGTGAAACCTAAACATAAAAACGGTTACTGCAAAGGAACGGTTTAACCTAGAAGAACGAAATTTGGTGAGCCAAGTGGGATTGGTGTACTGATCATTAAATGGAAGTATCATCAAGATTCGGTGAAAAAATGTTTGCTGAGATTTCAGGAAACTCGTAGTTTTTTGGAATCTTGGCAACCACTTTCAATGAATGTGATTCTCGTCAGTCTCTGCTTGGGGCTACTTAAATAGGACACAAACCATAGCGATAGAACTTGGAACTACATTATTGTGCCAAGTTTCAAAGAGCTAGCAAAAAGTGTGTTTGAATTAGAGTTCCAACTACATGTATCCATATAGGAGAAAACAGAGTGAAACCTAAACATGAAAACGGTTTCTGCAAAGGCACGGTTTAACCTAAATTAACGAAATTGAGTGAGCCAAGTGGGATTCGTGTACTTATAACTACCTGCAAGTATCATCAAGATTGGGTGAAAAAATGTTTGCTGAGATTTCCGGAAACTCGTCGTTTTTTGGAAGCTTGGCAACTCCTTTCAATGAAAGTGATTCTCGTCAGTCTCTGCTTGGGGCTACTTCAATAGCACACAAATCATAGTGATTGACCTTGGAACTACATTATTGTGCCAAGTTTCAAAGAGCTAGCACAAACCGTGTTTGATTTATAGTTCCAACTACATGTATCCATATAGGAGAAAACAGAGTGAAACCTAAACATGAAAACGGTTACTGCAAAGGAACGGTTTAACCTAGAAGAACGAAATTTGGTGAGCCAAGTTGGATTCGTGTACTGATAACTACCTACAAGGATCATCAAGATTGGGTGAAAAAATATTTGCTGAGATTTCAGGAAACTCGTAGTTTTTTGGAAGCTTAGAAACCCTTTCATTGAACGTGATTCTCTTCAGTCTCTGCTTGGGGCTACTTCAATGGCACACAAACCATAGCGACAGAACATGGAACTACATTCTTGTGCCAAGTTTCAAAGAGCTAGCAAAAACCGTGTTTGAATTAGAGTTCCAACTACATGTATCCATATAGGAGAAAACAGAGTGAAACGTAAATATGAAAACGGTTACTGAAAGGAACGGTTTAACCTAGAAGAACGAAATTTGGTGAGCCAAGTGGGATTCGTGTACTGATCATTAAATGGAAGTATCATCAAGATTGGGTGAAAAAATGTTTGCTGAGATTTCAGGAAACTCGTAGTTTTTTGGAAGCTTGGCAACCCCTTTCAAGGAAAGTGTTTCTCGTCAGTCTCTGCTTGGGGCTACTTCAATAGCACACAAACCATAGCGATAGAACTTGGAACTACATTATTGTGCCAAGTTTCAAACACCTAGCACAAACCGTGTTTGATTTAGAATTCCAAATCCATGTATCCATATAGGAGAAAACAGAGTGAAACCTAAACATGAAAACGGTTTCTGCAAAGGAACGGTTTAACCTAAATTAACGAAATTGAGTGAGCCAAGTGGGATTCATGTACTTATAACTACCTGCAAGTATCATGAAGATTGGGTGAAAAAATGTTTGCTGAGATTTCAGGAAACTCGTAGTTTTTTGGAAGCTTGGCAACTCCTTTCAATGAAAGTGATTCTCGTCAGTCTCTCCTTGGGGCTACTTCAATAGCACACAAATCATAGCGATTGACCTTGGAACTACATTATTGTGCCAAGTTTTAAAGAGCTAGCACAAACCGTGTTTGATTTAGAGTTCCAACTACATGTATCCATATAGGAGAAAACAGAGTGAAACCTAAACATGAAAACGGTTACTGCAAAGGAACGGTTTAACCTAGAAGAACGAAATTTGGTGATCCAAGTGGGATTCGCGTACTGATAACTACCTGGAAGGATCATCAAGATTGGGTGAAAAAATGTTTGCTGAGATTTCCGGAAACTCGTAGTTTTTTGGAAGCTTGGCAACCCTTTCAATGAAAGGGATTCTCGTCAGTCTCTGCTTGGGGCTACTTCAATAGCACACAAACTACAGCGTAGAACTTGGAACTACATTATTGTGCCAAGTTTCAAAGAGCTAGCACAAACCGTGTTTGATTTAGAGTTCCAACTACATGTATCCATATAGGAGAAAACAGAGTGAAACCTAAACATAAAAACGGTTACTGCAAAGGAACTGTTTAACCTAGAAGAACGAAATTTGGTGAGCCAAGTGGGATTGGTGTACTGATCATTAAATGGAAGTATCATCAAGATTCGGTGAAAAAATGTTTCCTGAGATTTCAGGAAACTCGTAGTTTTTTGGAAGCTTGGCAACCCCTTTCAATGAATGTGATTCTCGTCAGTCTCTGCTTGGGGCTACTTAAATAGGACAGAAACCATAGCGATAGAACTTGGAACTACATTATTGTGCCAAGTTTCAAAGAGCTAGCACAAACCGTGTTTGATTTACTGTTCCAACTACATGTATCCATATAGGAGAAAACAGAGTGAAACCTAAACATAAAAATGGTTACTGCAAAGGAACGGTTTAACCTAGAAGAACGAAATTTGGTGAGCCAAGTGGGATTGGTGTACTGATCATTAAATGGAAGTATCATGAAAATTCGGTGAAAAAATGTTTGCTGAGATTTCAGGAAACTCGTAGTTTTTTGGAAGCTTGGCAACCCCTTTCAATGAATGTGATTCTCGTCAGTCTCTGCTTGGGGCTACTTAAATAGGACACAAACCATAGCGATAGAACTTGGAACTACATTATTGTGCCATGTTTCAAAGAGCTAGCACAAACCGTGTTTGATTTAGAGTTCCAACTACATGTATCCATATAGGAGAAAACAGAGTGAAACCTAAACATGAAAACGGTTACTGCAAAGGAACGGTTTATCCTAGAAGAAGGAAATTTGGTGAGCCAAGTTGGATTCGTGTACTGATAACTACCTGCAAGGATCATCAAGATTGGGTGAAAAAAATGTTTGCTGAGATTTCAGGAAACTCGTAGTTTTTTGGAAGCTTAGCAACCCTTTCAATGAAAGTGATTCTCGTCAGTCTCTGCTTGGGGCTACTTCAATGGCACACAAACCATAGCGACAGAACATGGAACTACATTATTGTGCCAAGTTTCAAAGAGCTAGCAAAAACCGTGTTTGAATTAGAGTTCCAACTACATGTATCCATATAGGAGAAAACAGAGTGAAAGGTAAACATGAAAACGGTTACTGAAAGGAACGGTTTAACCTAGAAGAACGAAATTTGGTGAGCCAAGTGGGATTGGTGTACTGATCATTAAATGGAAGTATCATCAAGATTCGGTGAAAAAATGTTTGCAGAGATTTCAGGAAACTCGTAGTTTTTTGGAATCTTGGCAACTCCTTTCAATGAAAGTGATTCTCGTCAGTCTCTGCTTGGGGCTACTTCAATAGCACACAAATCATAGCGATAGAACTTGGAACTACATTATTGTGCCAAGTTTCAAAGAGCTAGCACAAACCGTGTTTGATTTAGAGTTCCAACTACATGTATCCATATAGGAGAAAACAGAGTGAAACCTAAACATGAAAACGGTTACTGCAAAGGAACGGTTTAACCTAGAAGAACGAAATTTGGTGAGCCAAGTGGGATTCGTGTACTGATAACTACCTGAACGGATCATCAAGATTGGGTGAAAAAATGTTTGCTGAGATTTCAGGAAACTCGTAGTTTTTTGGAAGCTTGGCAACCCCTTTCAAGGAAAGTGTTTCTCGTCAGTCTCTGCTTGGGGCTACTTCAATAGCACACAAACCATAGCGATAGAACTTGGAATTACATTATTGTGCCAAGTTTCAAACAACTAGCACAAACCGTGTTTGATTTAGAATTCCAAATCCATATATCCATATAGGAGAAAACAGAGTGAAACCTAAACATGAAAACGGTTTCTGCAAAGGAACGGTTTAAACTAAATTAACGAAATTGAGTGAGCCAAGTGGGATTCATGTACTTATAACTACCTGCAAGTATCATCAAGATTGGGTGAAAAAATGTTTGCTGAGATTTCAGGAAACTCGTAGTTTTTTGGAAGCTTGGCAACCCTTTCAAGGAAAGTGATTCTCGTCAGTCTCTGCTTGGGGCTACTTCAATGGCACACAAACCATAGCGATAGAACTTGGAACTACATTATTGTGCCAAGTTTAAAAGAGCTAGCACAAACCGTGTTTGAATTAGAGTTCCAACTACATGTATCCATATAGGATAAAACAGAGTGAAACCTAAACATGAAAACGGTTACTGCAAAGGAACGGTTTAACCTAGAAGAACGACATTTGGTGAGCCAAGTGGGATTGGTGTACTGATCATTAAATGGAAGTATCATCAAGATTCGTTGAAAAAATGTTTGCTGAGATTTCAGGAAACTCGTAATTTTTGGAAGCTTGGCAACCCCTTTCAATGAATGTGATTCTCGTCAGTCTCTGCTTAGGGCTACTTCACTAGGAAATGAACCATAGCGATAGAACTTGGTACTACATTATTGTGCTAAGTTTAAAAGAGCTAGCACAAACCGTGTTTGAATTAGAGTTCCAACTACATGTATCCATATAGGATAAAACAGAGTGAAACCTAAACATGAAAAATGTTACTGCAAAGGAACGGTTTAACCTAGAAGAACGAAATTTGGTGAGCCAAGTGGGATTTGTGTACTGATAACTACCTGCAAGGATCATCAAGATTGGGTGAAAAAATGTTTGCTGAGATTTCAGGAAACTCGTAGTTTTTTGGAAGCTTGGCAACCCCTTTCAATGAATGTGATTCTCGTCAGTCTCTGCTTGGGGCTACTTAAATAGCACACAAACCATAGCGATAGAACTTGGAACTACATTATTGTGCCAAGTTTCAAAGAGCTAGCAGAAACCGTGTTTGATTTAGAGTTCCAACTACATGTATCCATATAGGAGAAAACAGAGTGAAACCTAAACATGAAAACGGTTACTTCAAAGGAACGGTTTAACCTAGAAGAACGAAATTGAGTTAGCCAAGTGGGATTCGTGTACTGATAACTACCTGAAAGTATCATCAAGATTGGGTGAAAAAATATTGGCTGAGATTTCAGGAAACTCGTAGTTTTTTGGAAGCTTGGCAACCCCTGTCAATGAAAGTGATTCTCGTCAGTCTCTGCTTGGGGCTACTTCAATAGCACACAAACCATAGCGGTACAACTTGGAATTACATTATTGTGCCAAGTTTCAAAGAGATAGCACAAACCGTGTTTGATTTAGAGTTCCAAATACATGTATCCATATAGGAGAAAACAGAGTGAAACCTAAACATGAAAACGGTTACTGCAAAGGAACGGTTTAACCTAGAAGAATGAAATTTGGTGAGCCAAGTGGGATTGGTGTACTGATCATTAAATGGAAGTATCATCAAGATTGGGTGAAAAAATGTTTGCTGAGATTTCAGGAAACTCGTAGTTTTTTGGAAGCTTGGCAACCCCTTTCAAGGAAAGTGTTTCTCGTCAGTCTCTGCTTGGGGCTACTTCAATGGCACACAAACCATAGCGATAGAACTTGGAACTACATTATTGTGCCAAGTTTCAAACACCTAGCACAAACCGTGTTTGATTTAGAATTCCAACTCCATGTATCCATATAGGAGAAAACAGAGTGAAACCTAAACATGAAAACGGTTTCTGCAAAGGTACGGTTAAACCTAAATTAACGAAATTGAGTGAGCCATGTGGGATTCGTGTACTGATAACTACCTGAAAGTATCATCAAGATTGGGTGAAAAAATGTTTGCTGAGATTTCCGGAAACTCGTAGTTTTTTGGAAGCTTGGCAACCCCTTTCAATGAATGTGATTCTCGTCAGTCTCTGCTTAGGGCTACTTCACTAGGAAATAAACCATAGCGATAGAACTTGGTACTACATTATTGTGCCAAGTTTCAAAGAGCTAGCACAAACCGTGTTTGATTTAGAGTTCCAACTACATGTATCCATATAGGAGAAAACAGAGTGAAACCTAAACATGAAAACGGTTACTGCAAAGGAACGGTTTAACCTAGAAGAACGAAATTTGGTGAGAAAAGTGGGATTCGTGTACTGATAACTACCTGCAAGGATCATCAAGATTGGGTGAAAAAATGTTTGCTGAGATTTCAGGAAACTCGTAGGTTTTTGGAAGCTTAGCAACCCTTTCAAGGAAAGTGATTCTCGTCAGTCTCTGCTTGGGGCTACTTCAATGGCACACAAACCATAGCGACAGAACATGGAACTACATTATTGTGCCAAGTTTCAAAGAGCTAGCAAAAACCGTGTTTGAATTAGAGTTCCAACTACATGTATCCATATAGGAGAAAACAGAGTGAAACGTAAACATGAAAACGGTTACTGCAAAGGAACGGTTTAACCTAGAAGAACGAAATTTGGTGAGCCAAGTGGGATTGGTGTACTGATCATTAAATGGAAGTATCATCAAGATTCGTTGAAAAAATGTTTGCTGAGATTTCAGGAAACTCGTAGTTTTTTGGAAGCTTGGCAACCCCTTTCAATGAATGGGATTCTCGTCAGTCTCTGCTTGGGGCTATTTCACTAGGAAATAAACCATAGCGATAGAACTTGGTACTACATTATTGTGCCAAGTTTCAAAGCGGTAGCACAAACCGTGTTTGATTTAGAGTTCCAAATACATGTATCTATATAGGAGAAAACAGAGTGACACGTAAACATGAAAACGGTTTCTGCAAAGGAACGGTTTAACCTAGAAGAACGAAATTTGGTGATCCAAGTGGGATTGGTGTACTGATCATTAAATGGATGTATCATCAAGATTGGGTGAAAAAATGTTTGCTGAGATTTCAGGAAAATCGTAGTTTTTTGGAAGCTTGGCAAGCCCTTTCAATGAAAGTGATTCTCGTCAATCTCTGCTTGGGGCTACATCAATAGGACACAAACCATAGCGGTACAACTTGGAACTATTATTATTGTGCCAAGTTTCAAAGAGCTAGCACAAACCCTGTTTGATTAAGAGTTCCAAATACATGTATCCATATAGGAGAAAACAGAGTGAAACCTAAACATGAAAACGGTTACTGCAAAGGAACGGTTTAACCTAGAAGAATGAAATTTGGTGAGCCAAGTGGGATTGGTGTACTGATCATTAAATGGAAGTATCATCAAGATTGGGTGAAAAAATGTTTGCAGAGATTTCAGGAAACTCGTAGTTTTTTGGAAGCTTGGCAACCCCTTTCAAGGAAAGTGTTTCTCGTCAGTCTCTGCTTGGGGCTACTTCAATGGCACACAAACCATAGCGATAGAACTTGGAACTACATTATTGTGCCACGTTTCAAACACCTAGCACAAACCGTGTTTGATTTAGAATTCCAACTCCATGTATCCATAGAGGAGAAAACAGAGTGAAACCTAAACAGGAAAACGGTTTCTGCAAAGGAACGGTTTAACCTAAATTAACGAAATTCAGTGAGCCAAGTGGGATTCGTGTACTGATAACTACCTGCAAGTATCATCAAGATTGGGGTGAAAAAATGTTTGCTGAGATTTCAGGAAACGCGTAGCTTTTTGGAAGCTTGGCAACTCCTTTCAATGAAAAGTGATTCTCGTCAGTCTCTGCTTGGGGCTACTTCAATAGCACACAAACCATAGCGAATAGAACTTGGAACTACATTATTGTGCCAAGTTTCAAAGAGCTAGCACAAACCCTGTTTGATTTAGAGTTCCAACTACATGTATCCATATAGGAGAAAACAGAGTGAAACCTAAACATGAAAATGGTTACTGCAAAGGAACGGTTTAACCTAGAAGAACGAAATTTGGTGAGCCAAGTGGGATTCGTGTACTGATAACTACCTGCCAGGATCATCAAGATTGGGTGAAAAAATGTTTGCTGAGATTTCAGGAAACTCGTAGTTTTTTGGAAGCTTGGCAACCCTTTCAAGGAAAGTGATTCTCGTCAGTCTCTGCTTGGGGCTACTTCAATGGCACACAAACCATAGCGATAGAACTTGGAAATACATTATTGTGCCAAGTTTAAAAGAGCTAGCACAAACCGTGTTTGAATTAGAGTTCCAACTACATGTATCCATATAGGATAAAACAGAGTGAAACCTAAACATGAAAACGGTACTGCAAAGGAACAGTTTAACCTAGAAGAAACAACATTTGGTGAGCCAAGTGGGATTGGTGTACTGATCATTAAATGGAAGTATCATCAAGATTCGTTGAAAAAATGTTTGCTGAGATTTCAGGAAACTCGTTAATTTTTGGAAGCTTGGCAACCCCCTTTCAATGAATGTGATTCTCGTCAGTCTCTGCTTAGGGCTACTTCACTAGGAAATGAACCATAGCGATAGAACTTGGTACTACATTATTGTGCTAAGTTTAAAAGAGCTAGCACAACCGTGTTTGAATTAGACTTCCAACTACATGTATCCATATAGGGTAAAACAGAGTGAAACCTAAACATGAAAAATGTTTACTGCAAAGGAACGGTTTAACCTAGAAGAACGAACTTGGGAGCCCAAGTGGGATTTGTGTACTGATAACTACCTGCAAGGATCATCAAGATTGGGGGAAAAAATGTTTGCTGAGATTTCAGGAAACTCGTAGTTTTTTGGAAGCTTGGCAACCCCTTTCAATGAATGTGGATTCTCGTCAGTCTCTGCTTGGGGCTACTTAATAGCACACAAACCATAGCGATAGAACTTGGAACTACATTATTGTGCCAAGTTTCAAAGAGCTAGCACAACCGTGTTTGATTTAGAGTTCCAACTACATGTATCCATATAGGAGAAACAGAGTGAAACCTAAACATGAAAACGGTTACTTCAAAGGAACGGTTTAACCTAGAAGAACGAAATTGAGTGAGCCAAGTGGGATTCGTGTACTGATAACTACCTGAAAGTATCATCAAGATTGGGTGAAAAATATTTGCTGAGATTTCAGGAAACTCGTAGTTTTTTGGAAGCTTGGCAACCCTGTCAATGAAAGTGATTCTCCGTCAGTCTCTGGCTTGGGGCTACTTCAATAGCACACAAACCATAGCGGTACAACTTGGAATTACATTATTGTGCCAAGTTTCAAAGAGATAGCACAAACCGTGTTTGATTTAGAGTTCCAAATACATGTATCCATATAGGAGAAAACAGAGTGAAACCTAACATGAAAACGGTTACTGCAAAGGAACGGTTTAACCTAGAAGAATGAAATTTGGTGAGCCAAGTGGGATTGGTGTACTGATCATTAAATGGAAGTATCATCAAGATTGGGTGAAAAAATGTTTGCTGAGATTTCAGGAAACTCGTAGTTTTTTGGAAGCTTGGCAACCCCTTTCAAGGAAAGTGTTTCTCGTCAGTCTCTGCTTGGGGCTACTTCAATGGCACACAAACCATAGCGATAGAACTTGGAACTACATTATTGTGCCAAGTTTCAAAGAGCTAGCACAAACCGTGTTTGATTTAGAGTTCCAACTACATGTATCCATATAGGAGAAAACAGAGTGAAACCTAAACATGAAAATGGTTACTGCAAAGGAACGGTTTAACCTAGGAAGAACGAAATTTGGTGAGCCAAGTGGGATTCGTGTACTGATAACTACCTGCAAGGATCATCAAGATTGGGTGAAAAAATGTTTGCTGAGATTTCAGGAAACTCGTAGATTTTGGAAGCTTGGCAACACTTTCAAGGAAGTGATTCTCGTCAGTCTCTGCTTGGGGCTACTTCAATGGCACACAAACCATAGCGATAGAACTTGGAACTACATTATTGTGCCAAGTTTAAAAGAGCTAGCACAAACCGTGTTTGAATTAGAGTTCCAACTACATGTATCCATATAGGATAAAACAGAGTGAAACCTAAACATGAAAACGGTTACTGCAAAGGAACGGTTTAACCTAGAAGAACGACATTTGGTGAGCCAAGTGGGATTGGTGTACTGATCATTAAATGGAAGTATCATCAAGATTCGGTGAAAAAATGTTTGCTGAGATTTCAGGAAACTCGTAATTTTTGGAAGCTTGGCAACCCCTTTCAATGAATGTGATTCTCGTCAGTCCTCTGCTTAGGGCTACTTCACTAGGAATGAACCATAGCGATAGAACTTGGTACTACATTATTGTGCTAAGTTTAAAAGAGCTAGCACAAACTGTGTTTGAATTAGAGTTCCAACTACATGTATCCATATAGGATAAAACAGAGTGAAACCTAAACATGAAAAATATTACTGCAAAGGAACGGTTTAACCTAGAAGAACGAAATTTGGTGAGCCAAGTGGGATTTGTGTACTGATAACTACCTGCAAGGATCATCAAGATTGGGTGAAAAAATGTTTGCTGAGATTTCAGGAACTCGTAGTTTTTTGGAAGCTTGGCAACCCCTTTCAATGAATGTGATTCTCGTCAGTCTCTGCTTGGGCTACTTAAATAGCACACAAACCATAGCGATAGAACTGGAACTACCATTATTGTGCCAAGTTTCAAAGAGCTAGCACAAACCGTGTTTGATTTAGAGTTCCAACTACATGTATCCATATAGGAGAAAACAGAGTGAAACCTAAACATGAAAACGGTTACTGCAAAGGAACGGTTTAACCTAGAAGAACGAAATTTGGTGAGCCAAGTGGGATTGGTGTACTGATCATTAAATGGAAGTATCATCAAGATTGGGTGAAAAAATGTTTGCTGAGATTTCAGGAGACTCGTAGTTTTTTGGAAGCTTGGAAACCCTTTCAATGAAAGTGATTCTCGTTCAGTCTCTGCTTGGGGCTACATCAATAGGACACAAAATCATTAGCGATAGAACTTGGAACTACATTATTGTGCCAAGTTTCAAAGAGCTAGCACAAATCGTGTTTGATTTAGAATTCCAGCTACATGTATCCATATAGGAGAAAACAGAGTGAAACCTAAAACATGAAAACGGTTACTGCAAAGGAACGGTTTAACCTAGAAGAACGAAATTGAGTGAGCCAAGTGGGATTCGGTGTACTGATAACTACCTGAAAGTATCATCAAGATTGGGTGAAAAAATATTTGCTGAGATTTCAGGAAACTCGTAGTTTTTGGAAGCTTGGCAACCCCTCTCAATGAAAGTGATTCTCGTCAGTCTCTGCTTGGGGCTACTTCAATGGCACACAAACCATAGCGATAGAACTTGGAACTACATTATTGTGCCAATTTTCAAACACCTAGCACAAACCGTGTTTGATTTAGAATTCCAACTCCATGTATCCATATAGGAGAAAACAGAGTGAAACCTAAACAGAAAACGGTTTCTGCAAAGGTACGGTTAAACCTAAATTAACGAAATTGAGTGAGCCATGTGGGATTCGTGTACTGATAACTACCTGAAAGTATCATCAAGATTGGGTGAAAAAATGTTTGCTGAGATTTCCGGAAACTCGTAGTTTTTTGGAAGCTTGGCAACCCCTTTCAATGAATGTGATTCTCGTCAGTCTCTGCTTAGGGCTACTTCACTAGGAAATAAACCATAGCGATAGAACTTGGTACTACATTATTGTGCCAAGTTTCAAAGAGCTAGCACAAACCGTGTTTGATTTAGAGTTCCAACTACATGTATCCATATAGGAGAAAACAGAGTGAAACCTAAACATGAAAACGGTTACTGCAAAGGAACGGTTTAACCTAGAAGAACGAAATTTGGTGAGAAAAGTGGGATTCGTGTACTGATAACTACCTGCAAGGATCATCAAGATTGGGTGAAAAAATGTTTGCTGAGATTTCAGGAAACTCGTAGGTTTTTGGAAGCTTAGCAACCCTTTCAAGGAAAGTGATTCTCGTCAGTCTCTGCTTGGGGCTACTTCAATGGCACACAAACCATAGCGACAGAACATGGAACTACATTATTGTGCCAAGTTTCAAAGAGCTAGCAAAAACCGTGTTTGAATTAGAGTTCCAACTACATGTATCCATATAGGAGAAAACAGAGTGAAACGTAAACATGAAAACGGTTACTGCAAAGGAACGGTTTAACCTAGAAGAACGAAATTTGGTGAGCCAAGTGGGATTGGTGTACTGATCATTAAATGGAAGTATCATCAAGATTCGTTGAAAAAATGTTTGCTGAGATTTCAGGAAACTCGTAGTTTTTTGGAAGCTTGGCAACCCCTTTCAATGAATGGGATTCTCGTCAGTCTCTGCTTGGGGCTATTTCACTAGGAAATAAACCATAGCGATAGAACTTGGTACTACATTATTGTGCCAAGTTTCAAAGCGGTAGCACAAACCGTGTTTGATTTAGAGTTCCAAATACATGTATCTATATAGGAGAAAACAGAGTGACACGTAAACATGAAAACGGTTTCTGCAAAGGAACGGTTTAACCTAGAAGAACGAAATTTGGTGATCCAAGTGGGATTGGTGTACTGATCATTAAATGGATGTATCATCAAGATTCGGTGAAAAAATGTTTGCTGAGATTTCAGGAAACTCGTAGTTTTTTGGAAGCTTGGCAAGCCCTTTCAATGAAAGTGATTCTCGTCAATCTCTGCTTGGGGCTACATCAATAGGACACAAACCATAGCGGTACAACTTGGAACTATATTATCGTGCCAAGTTTCAAAGAGCTAGCACAAACCCTGTTTGATTAAGAGTTCCAAATACATGTATCCATATAGGAGAAAACAGAGTGAAACCTAAACATGAAAACGGTTACTGCAAAGGAACGGTTTAACCTAGAAGAATGAAATTTGGTGAGCCAAGTGGGATTGGTGTACTGATCATTAAATGGAAGTATCATCAAGATTGGGTGAAAAAATGTTTGCTGAGATTTCAGGAAACTCGTAGTTTTTTGGAAGCTTGGCAACCCCTTTCAAGGAAAGTGTTTCTCGTCAGTCTCTGCTTGGGGCTACTTCAATGGCACACAAACCATAGCGATAGAACTTGGAACTACATTATTGTGCCAAGTTTCAAACACCTAGCACAAACCGTGTTTGATTTAGAATTCCAACTCCATGTATCCATATAGGAGAAAACAGAGTGAAACCTAAACATGAAAACGGTTTCTGCAAAGGAACGGTTTAACCTAAATTAACGAAATTCAGTGAGCCAAGTGGGATTCGTGTACTGATAACTACCTGCAAGTATCATCAAGATTGGGTGAAAAAATGTTTGCTGAGATTTCAGGAAACACGTAGCTTTTTGGAAGCTTGGCAACTCCTTTCAATGAAAGTGATTCTCGTCAGTCTCTGCTTGGGGCTACTTCAATAGCACACAAACCATAGCGATAGAACTTGGAACTACATTATTGTGCCAAGTTTCAAAGAGCTAGCACAAACCGTGTTTGATTTAGAGTTCCAACTACATGTATCCATATAGGAGAAAACAGAGTGAAACCTAAACATGAAAATGGTTACTGCAAAGGAACGGTTTAACCTAGAAGAACGAAATTTGGTGAGCCAAGTGGGATTCGTGTACTGATAACTACCTGCAAGGATCATCAAGATTGGGTGAAAAAATGTTTGCTGAGATTTCAGGAAACTCGTAGTTTTTTGGAAGCTTGGCAACCCTTTCAAGGAAAGTGATTCTCGTCAGTCTCTGCTTGGGGCTACTTCAATGGCACACAAACCATAGCGATAGAACTTGGAACTACATTATTGTGCCAAGTTTAAAAGAGCTAGCACAAACCGTGTTTGAATTAGAGTTCCAACTACATGTATCCATATAGGATAAAACAGAGTGAAACCTAAACATGAAAACGGTTACTGCAAAGGAACGGTTTAACCTAGAAGAACGACATTTGGTGAGCCAAGTGGGATTGGTGTACTGATCATTAAATGGAAGTATCATCAAGATTCGGTGAAAAAATGTTTGCTGAGATTTCAGGAAACTCGTAATTTTTGGAAGCTTGGCAACCCCTTTCAATGAATGTGATTCTCGTCAGTCTCTGCTTAGGGCTACTTCACTAGGAAATGAACCATAGCGATAGAACTTGGTACTACATTATTGTGCTAAGTTTAAAAGAGCTAGCACAAACTGTGTTTGAATTAGAGTTCCAACTACATGTATCCATATAGGATAAAACAGAGTGAAACCTAAACATGAAAAATATTACTGCAAAGGAACGGTTTAACCTAGAAGAACGAAATTTGGTGAGCCAAGTGGGATTTGTGTACTGATAACTACCTGCAAGGATCATCAAGTTTGGGTGAAAAAATGTTTGCTGAGATTTCAGGAAACTCGTAGTTTTTGGAAGCTTGGCAACCCCTTTCAATGAATGTGATTCTCGTCAGTCTCTGCTTGGGGCTACTTAAATAGCACACAAACCATAGCGATAGAACTTGGAACTACATTATTGTGCCAAGTTTCAAAGAGCTAGCACAAACCGTGTTTGATTTAGAGTTCCAACTACATGTATCCATATAGGAGAAAACAGAGTGAAACCTAAACATGAAAACGGTTACTGCAAAGGAACGGTTTAACCTAGAAGAACGAAATTTGGTGAGCCAAGTGGGATTGGTGTACTGGTCATTAAATGGAAGTATCATCAAGATTGGGTGAAAAAATGTTTGCTGAGATTTCAGGAGACTCGTAGTTTTTTGGAAGCTTGGAAACCCCTTTCAATGAAAGTGATTCTCCTCAGTCTCTGCTTGGGGCTACATCAATAGGACACAAATCATAGCGATAGAACTTGGAACTACATTATTGTGCCAAGTTTCAAAGAGCTAGCACAAATCGTGTTTGATTTAGAATTCCAACTACATGTATCCATATAGGAGAAAACAGAGTGAAACCTAAACATGAAAACGGTTACTGCAAAGGAACGGTTTAACCTAGAAGAACGAAATTGAGTGAGCCAAGTGGGATTCGTGTACTGATAACTACCTGAAAGTATCATCAAGATTGGGTGAAAAAATATTTGCTGAGATTTCAGGAAACTCGTAGTTTTTTGGAAGCTTGGCAACCCCTGTCAATGAAAGTGATTCTCGTCAGTCTCTGCTTGGGGCTACTTCAATAGCACACAAACCATAGCGGTACAACTTGGAATTACATTATTGTGCCAAGTTTCAAAGAGATAGCACAAACCGTGTTTGATTTAGAGTTCCAAATACATGTATCCATATAGGAGAAAACAGAGTGAAACCTAAACATGAAAACGGTTACTGCAAAGGAACGGTTTAACCTAGAAGAATGAAATTTGGTGAGCCAAGTGGGATTGGTGTACTGATCATTAAATAGAAGTATCATCAAGATTGGGTGAAAAAATGTTTGCTGAGATTTCAGGAAACTCGTAGTTTTTTGGAAGCTTGGCAACCCCTTTCAATGAATGTGATTCTCGTCAGTCTCTGCTTGGGGCTACTTAAATAGCACACAAACCATAGCGATAGAACTTGGAACTACATTATTGTGCCAAGTTTCAAAGAGCTAGCACAAACCGTGTTTGATTTAGAGTTCCAACTACATGTATCCATATAGGAGAAAACAGAGTGAAACCTAAACATGAAAACGGTTACTGCAAAGGAACGGTTTAACCTAGAAGAACGAAATTTGGTGAGCCAAGTGGGATTGGTGTACTGATCATTAAATGGAAGTATCATCAAGATTGGGTGAAAAAAATGTTTGCTGAGATTTCAGGAGACTCGTAGTTTTTTGGAAGCTTGGAAACCCCTTTCAATGAAAGTGATTCTCGTCAGTCTCTGCTTGGGGCTACATCAATAGGACACAAATCATAGCGATAGAACTTGGAACTACATTATTGTGCCAAGTTTCAAAGAGCTAGCACAAATCGTGTTTGATTTAGAATTCCAACTACATGTATCCATATAGGAGAAAACAGAGTGAAACCTAAACATGAAAACGGTTACTGCAAAGGAACGGTTTAACCTAGAAGAACGAAATTGAGTGAGCCAAGTGGGATTCGTGTACTGATAACTACCTGAAAGTATCATCAAGATTGGGTGAAAAAATATTTGCTGAGATTTCAGGAAACTCGTAGTTTTTGGAAGCTTGGCAACCCCTCTCAATGAAAGTGATTCTCGTCAGTCTCTGCTTGGGGCTACTTCAATGGCACACAAACCATAGCGATAGAACTTGGAACTACATTATTGTGCCAAGTTTCAAACACCTAGCACAAACCGTGTTTGATTTAGAATTCCAACTCCATGTATCCATATAGGAGAAAACAGAGTGAAACCTAAACATGAAAACGGTTTCTGCAAAGGTACGGTTAAACCTAAATTAACGAAATTGAGTGAGCCATGTGGGATTCGTGTACTGATAACTACCTGAAAGTATCATCAAGATTGGGTGAAAAAATGTTTGCTGAGATTTCCGGAAACTCGTAGTTTTTTGGAAGCTTGGCAACCCCTTTCAATGAATGTGATTCTCGTCAGTCTCTGCTTAGGGCTACTTCACTAGGAAATAAACCATAGCGATAGAACTTGGTACTACATTATTGTGCCAAGTTTCAAAGAGCTAGCACAAACCGTGTTTGATTTAGAGTTCCAACTACATGTATCCATATAGGAGAAAACAGAGTGAAACCTAAACATGAAAACGGTTACTGCAAAGGAACGGTTTAACCTAGAAGAACGAAATTTGGTGAGAAAAGTGGGATTCGTGTACTGATAACTACCTGCAAGGATCATCAAGATTGGGTGAAAAAATGTTTGCTGAGATTTCAGGAAACTCGTAGGTTTTTGGAAGCTTAGCAACCCTTTCAAGGAAAGTGATTCTCGTCAGTCTCTGCTTGGGGCTACTTCAATGGCACACAAACCATAGCGACAGAACATGGAACTACATTATTGTGCCAAGTTTCAAAGAGCTAGCAAAAACCGTGTTTGAATTAGAGTTCCAACTACATGTATCCATATAGGAGAAAACAGAGTGAAACGTAAACATGAAAACGGTTACTGCAAAGGAACGGTTTAACCTAGAAGAACGAAATTTGGTGAGCCAAGTGGGATTGGTGTACTGATCATTAAATGGAAGTATCATCAAGATTCGTTGAAAAAATGTTTGCTGAGATTTCAGGAAACTCGTAGTTTTTTGGAAGCTTGGCAACCCCTTTCAATGAATGGGATTCTCGTCAGTCTCTGCTTGGGGCTATTTCACTAGGAAATAAACCATAGCGATAGAACTTGGTACTACATTATTGTGCCAAGTTTCAAAGCGGTAGCACAAACCGTGTTTGATTTAGAGTTCCAAATACATGTATCTATATAGGAGAAAACAGAGTGACACGTAAACATGAAAACGGTTTCTGCAAAGGAACGGTTTAACCTAGAAGAACGAAATTTGGTGATCCAAGTGGGATTGGTGTACTGATCATTAAATGGATGTATCATCAAGATTGGGTGAAAAAATGTTTGCTGAGATTTCAGGAAACTCGTAGTTTTTTGGAAGCTTGGCAAGCCCTTTCAATGAAAGTGATTCTCGTCAATCTCTGCTTGGGGCTACATCAATAGGACACAAACCATAGCGGTACAACTTGGAACTATATTATCGTGCCAAGTTTCAAAGAGCTAGCACAAACCCTGTTTGATTAAGAGTTCCAAATACATGTATCCATATAGGAGAAAACAGAGTGAAACCTAAACATGAAAACGGTTACTGCAAAGGAACGGTTTAACCTAGAAGAATGAAATTTGGTGAGCCAAGTGGGATTGGTGTACTGATCATTAAATGGAAGTATCATCAAGATTGGGTGAAAAAATGTTTGCTGAGATTTCAGGAAACTCGTAGTTTTTTGGAAGCTTGGCAACCCCTTTCAAGGAAAGTGTTTCTCGTCAGTCTCTGCTTGGGGCTACTTCAATGGCACACAAACCATAGCGATAGAACTTGGAACTACATTATTGTGCCAAGTTTCAAACACCTAGCACAAACCGTGTTTGATTTAGAATTCCAACTCCATGTATCCATATAGGAGAAAACAGAGTGAAACCTAAACATGAAAACGGTTTCTGCAAAGGAACGGTTTAACCTAAATTAACGAAATTCAGTGAGCCAAGTGGGATTCGTGTCCTGATAACTACCTGCAAGTATCATCAAGATTGGGTGAAAAAATGTTTGCTGAGATTTCAGGAAACACGTAGCTTTTTGGAAGCTTGGCAACTCCTTTCAATGAAAGTGATTCTCGTCAGTCTCTGCTTGGGGCTACTTCAATAGCACACAAACCATAGCGATAGAACTTGGAACTACATTATTGTGCCAAGTTTCAAAGAGCTAGCACAAACCGTGTTTGATTTAGAGTTCCAACTACATGTATCCATATAGGAGAAAACAGAGTGAAACCTAAACATGAAAATGGTTACTGCAAAGGAACGGTTTAACCTAGAAGAACGAAATTTGGTGAGCCAAGTGGGATTCGTGTACTGATAACTACCTGCAAGGATCATCAAGATTGGGTGAAAAAATGTTTGCTGAGATTTCAGGAAACTCGTAGTTTTTTGGAAGCTTGGCAACCCTTTCAAGGAAAGTGATTCTCGTCAGTCTCTGCTTGGGGCTACTTCAATGGCACACAAACCATAGCGATAGAACTTGGAACTACATTATTGTGCCAAGTTTAAAAGAGCTAGCACAAACCGTGTTTGAATTAGAGTTCCAACTACATGTATCCATATAGGATAAAACAGAGTGAAACCTAAACATGAAAACGGTTACTGCAAAGGAACGGTTTAACCTAGAAGAACGACATTTGGTGAGCCAAGTGGGATTGGTGTACTGATCATTAAATGGAAGTATCATCAAGATTCGGTGAAAAAATGTTTGCTGAGATTTCAGGAAACTCGTAATTTTTGGAAGCTTGGCAACCCCTTTCAATGAATGTGATTCTCGTCAGTCTCTGCTTAGGGCTACTTCACTAGGAAATGAACCATAGCGATAGAACTTGGTACTACATTATTGTGCTAAGTTTAAAAGAGCTAGCACAAACTGTGTTTGAATTAGAGTTCCAACTACATGTATCCATATAGGATAAAACAGAGTGAAACCTAAACATGAAAAATATTACTGCAAAGGAACGGTTTAACCTAGAAGAACGAAATTTGGTGAGCCAAGTGGGATTTGTGTACTGATAACTACCTGCAAGGATCATCAAGTTTGGGTGAAAAAATGTTTGCTGAGATTTCAGGAAACTCGTAGTTTTTGGAAGCTTGGCAACCCCTTTCAATGAATGTGATTCTCGTCAGTCTCTGCTTGGGGCTACTTAAATAGCACACAAACCATAGCGATAGAACTTGGAACTACATTATTGTGCCAAGTTTCAAAGAGCTAGCACAAACCGTGTTTGATTTAGAGTTCCAACTACATGTATCCATATAGGAGAAAACAGAGTGAAACCTAAACATGAAAACGGTTACTGCAAAGGAACGGTTTAACCTAGAAGAACGAAATTTGGTGAGCCAAGTGGGATTGGTGTACTGGTCATTAAATGGAAGTATCATCAAGATTGGGTGAAAAAATGTTTGCTGAGATTTCAGGAGACTCGTAGTTTTTTGGAAGCTTGGAAACCCCTTTCAATGAAAGTGATTCTCCTCAGTCTCTGCTTGGGGCTACATCAATAGGACACAAATCATAGCGATAGAACTTGGAACTACATTATTGTGCCAAGTTTCAAAGAGCTAGCACAAATCGTGTTTGATTTAGAATTCCAACTACATGTATCCATATAGGAGAAAACAGAGTGAAACCTAAACATGAAAACGGTTACTGCAAAGGAACGGTTTAACCTAGAAGAACGAAATTGAGTGAGCCAAGTGGGATTCGTGTACTGATAACTACCTGAAAGTATCATCAAGATTGGGTGAAAAAATATTTGCTGAGATTTCAAGAAACTCGTAGTTTTTTGGAAGCTTGGCAACCCCTGTCAATGAAAGTGATTCTCGTCAGTCTCTGCTTGGGGCTACTTCAATAGCACACAAACCATAGCGGTACAACTTGGAATTACATTATTGTGCCAAGTTTCAAAGAGATAGCACAAACCGTGTTTGATTTAGAGTTCCAAATACATGTATCCATATAGGAGAAAACAGAGTGAAACCTAAACATGGAAACGGTTACTGCAAAGGAACGGTTTAACCTAGAAGAATGAAATTTGGTGAGCCAAGTGGGATTGGTGTACTGATCATTAAATGGAAGTATCATCAAGATTGGGTGAAAAAATGTTTGCTGAGATTTCAGGAAACTCGTAGTTTTTTGGAAGCTTGGCAACCCCTTTCAAGGAAAGTGTTTCTCGTCAGTCTCTGCATGGGGCTACTTCAATGGCACACAAACCATAGCGATAGAACTTGGAACTACATTATTGTGCCAAGTTTCAAACACCTAGCACAAACCGTGTTTGATTTAGAATTCCAACTCCATGTATCCATATAGGAGAAAACAGAGTGAAACCTAAACATGAAAACGGTTTCTGCAAAGGTACGGTTTAACCTAAATTAACGAAATTGAGTGAGCCATGTGGGATTCGTGTACTGATAACTACCTGAAAGTATCATCAAGATTGGGTGAAAAAATGTTTGCTGAGATTTCCGGAAACTCGTAGTTTTATGGAAGCTTGGCAACCCCTTTCAATGAATGTGATTCTCGTCAGTCTCTGCTTAGGGCTACTTCACTAGGAAATAAACCATAGCGATAGAACTTGGTACTACATTATTGTGCCAAGTATCAAAGAGCTAGCACAAACCGTGTTTGATTTAGAGTTCCAACTACATGTATTCATATAGGAGAAAACAGAGTGAAACCTAAACATGAAAACGGTTACTGCAACGGAACGGTTTAACCTAGAAGAACGAAATTTGGTGAGAAAAGTGGGATTCGTGTACTGATAACTACCTGCAAGGATCATCAAGATTGGGTGAAAAAATGTTTGCTGAGATTTCAGGAAACTCGTAGGTTTTTGGAAGCTTAGCAACCCTTTCAAGGAAAGTGATTCTCGTCAGTCTCTGCTTGGGGCTACTTCAATGGCACACAAACCATAGCGACAGAACATGGAACTACATTATTGTGCCAAGTTTCAAAGAGCTAGCAAAAACCGTGTTTGAATTAGAGTTCCAACTACATGTATCCATATAGGAGAAAACAGAGTGAAACGTAAACATGAAAACGGTTACTGCAAAGGAACGGTTTAACCTAGAAGAACGAAATTTGGTGAGCCAAGTGGGATTGGTGTACTGATCATTAAATGGAAGTATCATCAAGATTCGTTGAAAAAATGTTTGCTGAGATTTCAGGAAACTCGTAGTTTTTTGGAAGCTTGGCAACCCCTTTCAATGAAAGGGATTCTCGTCAGTCTCTGCTTGGGGCTATTTCACTAGGAAATAAACCATAGCGATAGAACTTGGTACTACATTATTGTGCCAAGTTTCAAAGCGGTAGCACAAACCGTGTTTGATTTAGAGTTCCAAATACATGTATCTATATAGGAGAAAACAGAGTGACACGTAAACATGAAAACGGTTTCTGCAAAGGAACGGTTTAACCTAGAAGAACGAAATTTGGTGATCCAAGTGGGATTGGTGTACTGATCATTAAATGGATGTATTATCAAGATTGGGTGAAAAAATGTTTGCTGAGATTTCAGGAAACGCGTAGTTTTTTGGAAGCTTGGCAACCCCTTTCAATGAACGTGATTCTCGTCAATCTCTGCTTGGGGCTACATCAATAGGACACAAACCATAGCGGTACAACTTGGAACTATATTATCGTGCCAAGTTTCAAAGAGCTAGCACAAACCGTGTTTGATTTAGAGTTCCAAATACATGTATCCATATAGGAGAAAACAGAGTGAAACCTAAACATGAAAACGGTTACTGCAAAGGAACGGTTTAACCTAGAAGAATGAAATTTGGTGAGCCAAGTGGGATTGGTGTACTGATCATTAAATGGAAGTATCATCAAGATTGGGTGAAAAAATGTTTGCTGAGATTTCAGGAAACTCGTAGTTTTTTGGAAGCTTGGCAACCCCTTTCAAGGAAAGTGTTTCTCGTAAGTCTCTGCTTGGGGATACTTCAATGGCACACAAACCATAGCGATAGAACTTGGAACTACATTATTGTGCCAAGTTTCAAACACCTAGCACAAACCGTATTTGATTTAGAATTCCAACTCCATGTATCCATATAGGAGAAAACAGAGTGAAACCTAAACATGAAAACGGTTTCTGCATAGGAACGGTTTAATCTAACTTAACGAAATTGAGTGAGCCAAGTGGGATTCGTGTACTGATAACTACCTGCAAGTATCATCAAGATTGGGTGAAAAAATGTTTGCTGAGATTTCAGGAAACGCGTAGTTTTTTGGAAGCTTGGCAACTCCTTTCAATGAAAGTGATTCTCGTCAGTCTCTTCTTGGGGCTAATTCAATAGCACACAAATCATAGCGATAGAACTTGAAACTACATTATTGTGCCAAGTTTCAATGAGCTAGCACAAACCGTGTTTGATTTAGAGTTCCAACTACATGTATCCATATAGGAGAAAACAGAGTGAAACCCAAATATGAAAACGGTTACTGCAAAGGAACGGTTTAACCTAGAAGAACGAAATTTGGTGAGCCTAGTGGGATTGGTGTACTGATCATTAAATGGAAGTATCATGAATATTCGGTGAAAAAATGTTTGCTGAGATTTCCGGAAACTCGTAGTTTTTGGAAGCTTGGCAACCCTTTCAATGAAAGGGATTCTCGTCAGTCTCTGCTTGGGGCTACTTCAATAGCACACAAACCATAGCGACAGAACTTGGAACTACATTATTGTGCCAAGTTTCAAAGAGCTAGCACAAACCGTGTTTGATTTAGAGTTCCAACTACATGTATCAATATAGGAGAAAACAGAGTGAAACCGAAACATGAAAACGGTTACTGCAAAGGAACGGTTTAACCTAGAAGAACGAAATTTGGTGAGCCAAGTGGGATTCGTGTACTGATAACTACCTGCAAGGATCATCAAGATTGGGTGAAAAAATGTTTGCTGAGATTTCAGGAAACTCGTAGTTTTTTGGAAGCTTGGCAACCCCTTTCAATGAATGTGATTCTCGTCAGTCTCTGCTTGGGGCTACTTAAATAGGACACAAACCATAGCGATAGAACTTGGAACTACATTATTGTGCCAAGTTTCAAAGAGCTAGCACAAACCGTGTTTGATTTAGAGTTCCAACTACATGTATCCATATAGGAGAAAACAGAGTGAAACCTAAACATGAAAACGGTTACTGCAAAGGAACGGTTTAACCTAGAAGAACGAAATTTGGTGAGCCAAGTGGGATTCGTGTACTGATAACTACCTGCAAGGATCATCATGATTGGGTGAAAAAATGTTTGCTGAGATTTCAGGAAACTCGTAGTTTTTTGGAAGCTTGGCAACCCTTTCAAGGAAAGTGATTCTCGTCAGTCTCTGCTTGGGGCTACTTCAATGGCACACAAACCATAGCGATAGAACTTTGAACTACATTACTGTGCCAAGTTTAAAAGAGCTAGCACAAACCGTGTTTGAATTAGAGTTCCAACTACATGTATCCATATAGATAAAACAGAGTGAAACCTAAACATGAAAACGGTTACTGCAAAGGAACGGTTTAACCTAGAAGAACGAAATTTGGTGAGCCAAGTGGGATTGGTGTACTGATCATTAAATAGAAGTATCATCAAGATTCGGTGAAAAAATGTTTGCTGAGATTTCAGGAAACACGTAATTTTTGGAAGCTTGGCAACCCTTTCAAGGAAAGTGATTCTTGTCAGTCTCTGCTTGGGGCTACTTCACTAGGAAATAAACCATAGCGATAGAACTTGGTACTACATTATTGTGCCAAGTTTCAAAGAGCTAGCACTAACCGTGTTTGATTTAGAGTTCCAACTACATGTATCCATATAGGAGAAAACAGATTGAAACCTAAACATGAAAACGGTTACTGCAAAGGAACGGTTTAACCTAGAAGAACAGAAATTGGTGAGCCAAGTGGTATTGATGTACTGATCATAAATGAAAGTATCATCAAGATTGGGTGAAAAAATATTTGCTGAGATTTTAGGAAACTCGTAGTTTTTTGAAAGCTTGCCAACCCCTTTCAATGAACGGGATTCTCGTCAGTCTCTGCTTGGGGCTACTTCAATAGGACACAAACCATAGCGATAGAACTTGGAACTATATTATTGTGCCAAGTTTCAAAGAGTTAGCACACACCGTGTTTGATTTAGAGTTCCAACTACATGTATCCATATAGGAGAAAACAGAGTGAAACCTAAACATGAAAACGGTTAGTGCAAAGGAACGGTTTAACCTAGAAGAAGGAAATTTAGTGAGCCAAGTGGGATTCCTGTACTGATCACTACCTGCAAGTATCATCAAGATTGCGTGAAAAAATGTTTGCTGAGATTTCAGGAAACTCGTAGTTTTTTGGAAGCTTGGCAACCCCTTTCAAGGAAAGTGTTTCTCGTAAGTCTCTGCTTGGGGCTACTTCAATGGCACACAAACCATAGCGATAGAACTTGGAACTACATTATTGTGCCAAGTTTCAAACACCTAGCACAAACCGTGTTTGATTTAGAATTCCAACTCCATGTATCCATATAGGAGAAAACAGAGTGAAACCTAAACATGAAAACGGTTTCTGCATAGGAACGGTTTAATCTAACTTAACGAAATTGAGTGAGCCAAGTGGGATTCGTGTACTGATAACTACCTGCAAGTATCATCAAGATTGGGTGAAAAAATGTTTGCTGAGATTTCAGGAAACGCGTAGTTTTTTGGAAGCTTGGCAACTCCTTTCAATGAAAGTGATTCTCGTCAGTCTCTTCTTGGGGCTAATTCAATAGCACACAAATCATAGCGATAGAACTTGAAACTACATTATTGTGCCAAGTTTCAATGAGCTAGCACAAACCGTGTTTGATTTAGAGTTCCAACTACATGTATCCATATAGGAGAAAACAGAGTGAAACCCAAATATGAAAACGGTTACTGCAAAGGAACGGTTTAACCTAGAAGAACGAAATTTGGTGAGCCTAGTGGGATTGGTGTACTGATCATTAAATGGAAGTATCATGAATATTCGGTGAAAAAATGTTTGCTGAGATTTCCGGAAACTCGTAGTTTTTGGAAGCTTGGCAACCCTTTCAATGAAAGGGATTCTCGTCAGTCTCTGCTTGGGGCTACTTCAATAGCACACAAACCATAGCGACAGAACTTGGAACTACATTATTGTGCCAAGTTTCAAAGAGCTAGCACAAACCGTGTTTGATTTAGAGTTCCAACTACATGTATCAATATAGGAGAAAACAGAGTGAAACCGAAACATGAAAACGGTTACTGCAAAGGAACGGTTTAACCTAGAAGAACGAAATTTGGTGAGCCAAGTGGGATTCGTGTACTGATAACTACCTGCAAGGATCATCAAGATTGGGTGAAAAAATGTTTGCTGAGATTTCAGGAAACTCGTAGTTTTTTGGAAGCTTGGCAACCCCTTTCAATGAATGTGATTCTCGTCAGTCTCTGCTTGGGGCTACTTAAATAGGACACAAACCATAGCGATAGAACTTGGAACTACATTATTGTGCCAAGTTTCAAAGAGCTAGCACAAACCGTGTTTGATTTAGAGTTCCAACTACATGTATCCATATAGGAGAAAACAGAGTGAAACCTAAACATGAAAACGGTTACTGCAAAGGAACGGTTTAACCTAGAAGAACGAAATTTGGTGAGCCAAGTGGGATTCGTGTACTGATAACTACCTGCAAGGATCATCATGATTGGGTGAAAAAATGTTTGCTGAGATTTCAGGAAACTCGTAGTTTTTTGGAAGCTTGGCAACCCTTTCAAGGAAAGTGATTCTCGTCAGTCTCTGCTTGGGGCTACTTCAATGGCACACAAACCATAGCGATAGAACTTTGAACTACATTACTGTGCCAAGTTTAAAAGAGCTAGCACAAACCGTGTTTGAATTAGAGTTCCAACTACATGTATCCATATAGATAAAACAGAGTGAAACCTAAACATGAAAACGGTTACTGCAAAGGAACGGTTTAACCTAGAAGAACGAAATTTGGTGAGCCAAGTGGGATTGGTGTACTGATCATTAAATAGAAGTATCATCAAGATTCGGTGAAAAAATGTTTGCTGAGATTTCAGGAAACACGTAATTTTTGGAAGCTTGGCAACCCTTTCAAGGAAAGTGATTCTTGTCAGTCTCTGCTTGGGGCTACTTCACTAGGAAATAAACCATAGCGATAGAACTTGGTACTACATTATTGTGCCAAGTTTCAAAGAGCTAGCACTAACCGTGTTTGATTTAGAGTTCCAACTACATGTATCCATATAGGAGAAAACAGAGTGAAACCTAAACATGAAAACGGTTACTGCAAAGGAACGGTTTAACCTAGAAGAACGAAATTTGGTGAGAAAAGTGGGATTCGTGTACTGATAACTACCTGCAAGGATCATCACGATTGGGTGAAAAAATGTTTGCTGAGATTTCAGGAAACTCGTAGTTTTTTGGAAGCTTAGGAACCCTTTCAAGGAAAGTGATTCTCGTCAATCTCTGCTTGGGGCTACTTCAATGGCACACAAACCATAGCTACAGAACATGGAACTACATTATTGTGCCAAGTTTCAAAGAGCTACCAAAAACCGTGTTTGATTTAGAGTTCCAACTACATGTATCCATATAGGAGAAAACAGAGTGAAACATAAACATGAAAACGGTTACTGCAAAGGAACGGTTTAACCTAGAAGAACGAAATTTGTTTAGCCAAGTGGGATTGGTGTACTGATCATTAAATGGAAGTATCATCAAGATTCGTTGAAAAAATGTTTGCTGAGATTTCAGGAAACTCGTAGTTTTTTGGAAGCTTGGCAACCCCCTTTCAATGAAAGTGATTCTCGTCAATCTCTGCTTGGGGCTACATCAATAGGACACAAATCATAGCGATAGAATTGGAACTACATTATTGTGCCAAGTTTCAAAGAGCTAGCACAAATCGTGTTTGATTTAGAGTTCCAACTACATGTATCCATATAGGAGAAAACAGAGTGAAACCTAAACATGAAAACGGTTACTGCAAAGGAACGGTTTAACCTAGAAGAACGAAATTTGGTAAGCCAAGTGGGATTCGTGTACTGATAACTACCTGCAAGGATCATCAAGATTGGGTGAAAAAATGTTTGCTGAGATTTCAGGAAACTCGTAGTTTTTTGGAAGCTTGGCAACCCTTTCAAGGAAAGTGATTCTCGTCAGTCTCTGCTTGGGGCTACTTCAATGGCACACAAACCATAGCGATAGAACTTGGAACTACATTATTGTGCCAAGTTTAAAAGAGCTAGCACAAACCGTGTTTGAATTAGAGTTCCAACTACATGTATCAATATAGGAGAAAACAGAGTGAAACCTAAACATGAAAACGGTTACTGCAAAGGAACGGTTTAACCTAGAAGAACGAAATTTGGTGAGCCAAGTGGGATTCGTGTACTGATAACTACCTGCAAGGATCATCAAGATTGGGTGAAAAAATGTTTGCTGAGATTTCAGGAAACTCGTAGTTTTTTGGAAGCTTGGCAACCCCTTTCAATGAATGCGATTCTCGTCAGTCTCTGCTTGGGGCTACTTAAATAGGACACAAACCATAGCGATAGAACTTTGAACTACATTATTGTGCTAAGTTTCAAAGAGCTAGCACAAACCGTGTTTGATTTAGAGTTCCAACTACATGTATCCATATAGGAGAAAACAGAGTGAAACCTAAACATGAAAACGGTTACTGCAAAGGAACGGTTTAACCTAGAAGAACGAAATTTGGTGAGCCAAGTGGGATTCGTGTACTGATAACTACCTGCAAGGATCATCATGATTGGGTGAAAAAATGTTTGCTGAGATTTCAGGAAACTCGTAGTTTTTTGGAAGCTTGGCAACCCTTTCAAGGAAAGTGATTCTCGTCAGTCTCTGCTTGGGGATACTTCAATGACACAAACCATAGCGATAGAACTTGGAACTACATTACTGTGCCAAGTTTAAAAGAGCTAGCACAAACCGTGTTTGAATTAGAGTTCCAACTACATGTATCCATATAGGATAAAACAGAGTGAAACCTAAACATGAAAACGGTTACTGCAAAGGAACGGTTTAACCTAGAAGAACGAAATTTGGTTAACCAAGTGGGATTGGTGTACTGATCATTAAATAGAAGTATCATCAAGATTCGGTGAAAAAATGTTTGCTGAGATTTCAGGAAACTCGTAATTTTTGGAAGCTTGGCAACCCCTTTCAATGAATGTGATTCTCGTCAGTCTCTGCTTAGGGTACTTCACTAGGAAATAAACCATAGCGATAGAACTTGGTACTACATTATTGTGCTAAGTTTCAAAGAGCTAGCACAAACCGTGTTTGATTTAGAGTTCCAACTACATGTATCCATATAGGAGAAAACAGAGTGAAACCTAAACATGAAAACGGTTACTGCAAAGGAACGGTTTAACCTAGAAGAACGGAATTTGGTGAACCAAGTGGGATTGGTGTACTGATCATTAAATGGAAGTATCATCAAGATTGGGTGAAAATATGTTTGCTGAGATTTCAGGAAACTCGTAGTTTTTTGGAAGCTTTGCAACCCCTTTCAATGAAAGGGATTCTCGTCAGTCTCTGCTTGGGGCTACTTCAATAGGACACAAAGCATAGTGATAGAACTTGGAACTACATTATTGTGCCAAGTTCAAAGGGCTAGCGCACACCGTGTTTGATTTAGAGTTCCAACTACATGTATCCATATAGGAGAAAACAGATTGAAACCTAAACATGAAAACGGTTACTGCAAAGGAACGGTTTAACCTAGAAGAACAGAAATTGGTGAGCCAAGTGGTATTGATGTACTGATCATAAATGAAAGTATCATCAAGATTGGGTGAAAAAATATTTGCTGAGATTTTAGGAAACTCGTAGTTTTTTGAAAGCTTGCCAACCCCTTTCAATGAACGGGATTCTCGTCAGTCTCTGCTTGGGGCTACTTCAATAGGACACAAACCATAGCGATAGAACTTGGAACTATATTATTGTGCCAAGTTTCAAAGAGTTAGCACACACCGTGTTTGATTTAGAGTTCCAACTACATGTATCCATATAGGAGAAAACAGAGTGAAACCTAAACATGAAAACGGTTAGTGCAAAGGAACGGTTTAACCTAGAAGAAGGAAATTTAGTGAGCCAAGTGGGATTCCTGTACTGATCACTACCTGCAAGTATCATCAAGATTGCGTGAAAAAATGTTTGCTGAGATTTCAGGAAACTCGTAGTTTTTTGGAAGCTTGGCAACCCCTTTCAAGGAAAGTGTTTCTCGTAAGTCTCTGCTTGGGGCTACTTCAATGGCACACAAACCATAGCGATAGAACTTGGAACTACATTATTGTGCCAAGTTTCAAACACCTAGCACAAACCGTGTTTGATTTAGAATTCCAACTCCATGTATCCATATAGGAGAAAACAGAGTGAAACCTAAACATGAAAACGGTTTCTGCATAGGAACGGTTTAATCTAACTTAACGAAATTGAGTGAGCCAAGTGGGATTCGTGTACTGATAACTACCTGCAAGTATCATCAAGATTGGGTGAAAAAATGTTTGCTGAGATTTCAGGAAACGCGTAGTTTTTTGGAAGCTTGGCAACTCCTTTCAATGAAAGTGATTCTCGTCAGTCTCTTCTTGGGGCTAATTCAATAGCACACAAATCATAGCGATAGAACTTGAAACTACATTATTGTGCCAAGTTTCAATGAGCTAGCACAAACCGTGTTTGATTTAGAGTTCCAACTACATGTATCCATATAGGAGAAAACAGAGTGAAACCCAAATATGAAAACGGTTACTGCAAAGGAACGGTTTAACCTAGAAGAACGAAATTTGGTGAGCCTAGTGGGATTGGTGTACTGATCATTAAATGGAAGTATCATGAATATTCGGTGAAAAAATGTTTGCTGAGATTTCCGGAAACTCGTAGTTTTTGGAAGCTTGGCAACCCTTTCAATGAAAGGGATTCTCGTCAGTCTCTGCTTGGGGCTACTTCAATAGCACACAAACCATAGCGACAGAACTTGGAACTACATTATTGTGCCAAGTTTCAAAGAGCTAGCACAAACCGTGTTTGATTTAGAGTTCCAAATACATGTATCAATATAGGAGAAAACAGAGTGAAACCGAAACATGAAAACGGTTACTGAAAAGGAACGGTTTAACCTAGAAGAACGAAATTTGGTGAGCCAAGTGGGATTCGTGTACTGATAACTACCTGCAAGGATCATCAAGATTGGGTGAAAAAATGTTTGCTGAGATTTCAGGAAACTCGTAGTTTTTTGGAAGCTTGGCAACCCCTTTCAATGAATGTGATTCTCGTCAGTCTCTGCTTGGGGCTACTTAAATAGGACACAAACCATAGCGATAGAACTTGGAACTACATTATTGTGCCAAGTTTCAAAGAGCTAGCACAAACCGTGTTTGATTTAGAGTTCCAACTACATGTATCCATATAGGAGAAAACAGAGTGAAACCTAAACATGAAAACGGTTACTGCAAAGGAACGGTTTAACCTAGAAGAACGAAATTTGGTGAGCCAAGTGGGATTCGTGTACTGATAACTACCTGCAAGGATCATCATGATTGGGTGAAAAAATGTTTGCTGAGATTTCAGGAAACTCGTAGTTTTTTGGAAGCTTGGCAACCCTTTCAAGGAAAGTGATTCTCGTCAGTCTCTGCTTGGGGCTACTTCAATGGCACACAAACCATAGCGATAGAACTTTGAACTACATTACTGTGCCAAGTTTAAAAGAGCTAGCACAAACCGTGTTTGAATTAGAGTTCCAACTACATGTATCCATATAGATAAAACAGAGTGAAACCTAAACATGAAAACGGTTACTGCAAAGGAACGGTTTAACCTAGAAGAACGAAATTTGGTGAGCCAAGTGGGATTGGTGTACTGATCATTAAATAGAAGTATCATCAAGATTCGGTGAAAAAATGTTTGCTGAGATTTCAGGAAACACGTAATTTTTGGAAGCTTGGCAACCCTTTCAAGGAAAGTGATTCTTGTCAGTCTCTGCTTGGGGCTACTTCACTAGGAAATAAACCATAGCGATAGAACTTGGTACTACATTATTGTGCCAAGTTTCAAAGAGCTAGCACTAACCGTGTTTGATTTAGAGTTCCAACTACATGTATCCATATAGGAGAAAACAGAGTGAAACCTAAACATGAAAACGGTTACTGCAAAGGAACGGTTTAACCTAGAAGAACGAAATTTGGTGAGAAAAGTGGGATTCGTGTACTGATAACTACCTGCAAGGATCATCACGATTGGGTGAAAAAATGTTTGCTGAGATTTCAGGAAACTCGTAGTTTTTTGGAAGCTTAGGAACCCTTTCAAGGAAAGTGATTCTCGTCAATCTCTGCTTGGGGCTACTTCAATGGCACACAAACCATAGCTACAGAACATGGAACTACATTATTGTGCCAAGTTTCAAAGAGCTACCAAAAACCGTGTTTGATTTAGAGTTCCAACTACATGTATCCATATAGGAGAAAACAGAGTGAAACATAAACATGAAAACGGTTACTGCAAAGGAACGGTTTAACCTAGAAGAACGAAATTTGTTGAGCCAAGTGGGATTGGTGTACTGATCATTAAATGGAAGTATCATCAAGATTCCTTGGAAAAATGTTTGCTGAGATTTCAGGAAACTCGTAGTTTTTTGGAAGCTTGGCAACCCCTTTCAATGAAAGTGATTCTCGTCAATCTCTGCTTGGGGCTACAACAATAGGACACAAATCATAGCGATAGAATTGGAACTACATTATTGTGCCAAGTTTCAAAGAGCTAGCACAAATCGTGTTTGATTTAGAGTTCCAACTACATGTATCCACATAGGAGAAAACAGAGTGAAACCTAAACATGAAAACGGTTACTGCAAAGGAACGGTTTAACCTAGAAGAACGAAATTTGGTAAGCCAAGTGGGATTCGTGTACTGATAACTACCTGCAAGGATCATCAAGATTGGGTGAAAAAATGTTTGCTGAGATTTCAGGAAACTCGTAGTTTTTTGGAAGCTTGGCAACCCTTTCAAGGAAAGTGATTCTCATCAGTCTCTGCTTGGGGCTACTTCAATGGCACAATAACCATAGCGATAGAACTTGGAACTACATTATTGTGCCAAGTTTCAAAGAGCTAGCACAAACCGTGTTTGATTTAGAGTTCCAACTACATGTATCAATATAGGAGAAAATAGAGTGAAACCTAAACATGAAAACGGTTACTGCAAAGGAACGGTTTAACCTAGAAGAACGAAATTTGGTGAGCCAAGTGGGATTCGTGTACTGATAACTACCTGCAAGGATCATCAAGATTGGGTGAAAAAATGTTTGCTGAGATTTCAGGAAACTCGTAGTTTTTTGGAAGCTTGGCAACCCCTTTCAATGAATGCGATTCTCGTCAGTCTCTGCTTGGGGCTACTTAAATAGGACACAAACCATAGCGATAGAACTTTGAACTACATTATTGTGCTAAGTTTCAAAGAGCTAGCACAAACCGTGTTTGATTTAGAGTTCCAACTACATGTATCCATATAGGAGAAAACAGAGTGAAACCTAAACATGAAAACGGTTACTGCAAAGGAACGGTTTAACCTAGAAGAACGAAATTTGGTGAGCCAAGTGGGATTCGTGTACTGATAACTACCTGCAAGGATCATCATGATTGGGTGAAAAAATGTTTGCTGAGATTTCAGGAAACTCGTAGTTTTTTGGAAGCTTGGCAACCCTTTCAAGGAAAGTGATTCTCGTCAGTCTCTGCTTGGGGATACTTCAATGACACAAACCATAGCGATAGAACTTGGAACTACATTACTGTGCCAAGTTTAAAAGAGCTAGCACAAACCGTGTTTGAATTAGAGTTCCAACTACATGTATCCATATAGGATAAAACAGAGTGAAACCTAAACATGAAAACGGTTACTGCAAAGGAACGGTTTAACCTAGAAGAACGAAATTTGGTTAACCAAGTGGGATTGGTGTACTGATCATTAAATAGAAGTATCATCAAGATTCGGTGAAAAAATGTTTGCTGAGATTTCAGGAAACTCGTAATTTTTGGAAGCTTGGCAACCCCTTTCAATGAATGTGATTCTCGTCAGTCTCTGCTTAGGGTACTTCACTAGGAAATAAACCATAGCGATAGAACTTGGTACTACATTATTGTGCTAAGTTTCAAAGAGCTAGCACAAACCGTGTTTGATTTAGAGTTCCAACTACATGTATCCATATAGGAGAAAACAGAGTGAAACCTAAACATGAAAACGGTTACTGCAAAGGAACGGTTTAACCTAGAAAAACGAAATTTGGTGAGCCAAGTGGGATTCGTGTACTGATAACTACCTGAACGGATCATCAAGATTGGGTGAAAAAATGTTTGCTGAGATTTCAGGAAACTCGTAGTTTTTTGGAAGCTTAGCAACCCTTTCAAGGAAAGTGATTCTCGTCAGTCTCTGCTTGGGGCTACTTCAATGGCACACAAACCATAGCGACAGAACATGGAACTACATTATTGTGCCAAGTTTCAAAGAGCTAGCAAAAACCGTGTTTGAATTAGAGTTCCAACTACATGTATCCATATAGGAGAAAACAGAGTGAAACGTAAACATGAAAACGGTTACTGCAAAGGAACGGTTTAACCTAGAAGAACGAAATTTTTGAGCCAAGTGGGATTGGTGTACTGATCATTAAATGGAAGTATCATCAAGATTCGTTGAAAAAATGTTTGCTGAGATTTCAGGAAACTCGTAGTTTTTTGGAAGCTTGGCAACCCCTTTCAATGAAAGGGATTCTCGTCAGTCTCTGCTTGGGGCTACTTCACTAGGAAATAAACCATAGCGATAGAACTTGGTACTACATTATTGTGCCAAGTTTCAAAGAGGTAGCAGAAACCGTGTTTGATTTAGAGTTCCAACTACATGTATCCATATAGGAGAAAACAGAGTGAAACCTAAACATGAAAACGGTTACTGCAAAGGAACGGTTTAACCTAGAAGAACGAAATTTGGTGAGACAAGTGGGATTGGTGTACTGATCATTAAATGGAAGTATCATCAAGATTGGGTGAAAAAATGTTTGCTGAGATTTCAGGAAACTCGTAGTTTTTTGGAAGCTTGGAAACCCCTTTCAATGAAAGGGATTCTCGTCAGTCTCTGCTTGGGGCTACATCAATAGGACACAAATCATAGCGATAGAACTTGGAACTACATTATTGTGCCAAGTTTCAAAGAGCTAGCACAAATCATGTTTGATTTAGAATTCCAACTACATGTATCCATATAGGAGAAAACAGAGTGAAACCTAAACATGAAAACGGTTACTGCAAAGGAACAGTTTAACCTAGAAGAACGAAATTGAGTGAGCCAAGTGGGATTCGTGTACTGATAACTACCTGAACGGATCATCAAGATTGGGTGAAAAAATGTTTGCTGAGATTTCAGGAAACTCGTAGTTTTTTGGAAGCTTGGCAACCCTTTCAAAGAAAGTGATTCTCGTCAGTCTCTGCTTGGGGCTACTTCAATGGCACACAAACCATAGCGATAGAACATGGAACTACATTATTGTGCCAAGTTTCAAAGTGCTAGCACAAACCGTGTTTGAATTAGAGTTCCAACTACATGTATCCATATAGGAGAAAACAGAGTGAAACGTAAACATGAAAACGGTTACTGCAAAGGAACGGTTTAACCTAGAAGAACGAAATTTGGTGAGCCAAGTGGGATTGGTGTACTGATCATTAAATGGAAGTATCATGAAGATTCGGTGAACAAATGTTTGTTGAGATTTCCGGAAACTCGTAGTTTTTGGAAGCTTGGCAACCCTTTCAATGAAAGGGATTCTCGTCAGTCTCTGCTTGGGGCAACTTAAATAGGACACAAACCATAGCGATAGAACTTGGAACTACATTATTGTGCCAAGTTTCAAAGAGCTAGCACAAACCGTGTTTGATTTAGAGTTCCAACTACATGTATCCATATAGGAGAAAACAGAGTGAAACCTAAACATGAAAACGGTTACTGCAAAGGAACGGTTTAACCTAGAAGAACGAAATTTGGTTAGCCAAGTGGGATTCGTGTACTGATCACTACCTGCAAGTATCATCAAGATTGGGTGAAAAAATGTTTGCGGAGATTTCAGGAAACTCGTAGTTTTTTGGAAGCTTGGCAACCCTTTCAAGGAATGTGATTCTCGTCAGTCTCTGCTTGGGGCTACTTCACTAGGAAATAAACCTCAGCGATAGAACTTGGTACTACATTATTGTGCCAAGTTTCAAAGAGCTAGCACTAACCGTGTTTGATTTAGAGTTCCAAATACATGTATCTATATAGGAGAAAACAGAGTGAAACGTAAACATGAAAACGGTTACTGCAAAGGAACGGTTTAACCTAGAAGAACGAAATTTGGTGATCCAAGTGGGATTGGTGTACTGATCATTAAATGGATGTATCATCAAGATTGGGTGAAAAAATGTTTGCTGAGATTTCAGGAAACTCGTAGTTTTTTGGCAGCTTGGCAACCCCTTTCAATGAAAGTGATTCTCGTCAATCTCTGCTTGGGGCTACATCAATAGGACACAAGTCATAGCGATAGAATTGGACCTACATTATTGTGCCAAGTTTCAAAGAGTTAGCACAAATCGCGTTTGATTTTGAGTTCCAACTACATGTATCCATATAGGAGAAAACAGAGTGAAACCTAAACATGAAAACGGTTACTGCAAAGGAACGGTTTAACCTAGAAGAACGAAATTTGGTGAGCCAAGTGGGATTCGTGTACTGATAACTACCTGCAAGGATCATCAAGATTGGGTGAAAAAATGTTTGCTGAGATTTCAGGAAACTCGTAGTTTTTTGGAAGCTTGGCAACCCTTTCAAGGAAAGTGATTCTCGTCAGTCTCTGCTTGGGGCTACTTCAATGGCACACAAACCATAGCGACAGAACATGGAACTACATTATTGTGCCAAGTTTCAAAGAGCTAGCAAAAACCGTGTTTGAATTAGAGTTCCAACTACATGTATCCATATAGGAGAAAACAGAGTGAAACGTAAACATGAAAACGGTTACTGCAAAGGAACGGTTTAACCTAGAAGAACGAAATTTTTGAGCCAAGTGGGATTGGTGTACTGATCATTAAATGGAAGTATCATCAAGATTCGTTGAAAAAATGTTTGCTGAGATTTCAGGAAACTCATAGTTTTTTGGAAGCTTGGCAACCCCTTTCAATGAAAGGGATTCTCGTCAGTCTCTGCTTGGGGCTACTTCACTAGGAAATAAACCATAGCGATAGAACTTGGTACTACATTATTGTGCCAAGTTTCAAAGAGGTAGCACAAACCGTGTTTGATTTAGAGTTCCAACTACATGTATCCATATAGGAGAAAACAGAGTGAATCCTAAACATGAAAACGGTTACTGCAAAGGAACGGTTTAACCTAGAAGAACGAAATTTGGTGAGCCAAGTGGGATTGGTGTACTGATCATTAAATGGAAGTATCATCAAGATTGGGTGAAAAAATGTTTGCTGAGATTTCAGGAAACTCGTAGTTTTTTGGAAGCTTGGAAACCCCTTTCAATGAAAGTGATTCTCGTCAGTCTCTGCTTGGGGCTACATCAATAGGACACAAATCATAGCGATAGAACTTGGAACTACATTATTGTGCCAAGTTTCAAAGAGCTAGCACAAATCATGTTTGATTTAGAATTCCAACTACATGTATCCATATAGGAGAAAACAGAGTGAAACCTAAACATGAAAACGGTTACTGCAAAGGAACAGTTTAACCTAGAAGAACGAAATTGAGTGAGCCAAGTGGGATTCATGTACTGATAACTACCTGAACGGATCATCAAGATTGGGTGAAAAAATGTTTGCTGAGATTTCAGGAAACTCGTAGTTTTTTGGAAGCTTGGCAACCCTTTCAAAGAAAGTGATTCTCGTCAGTCTCTGCTTGGGGCTACTTCAATGGCACACAAACCATAGCGATAGAACTTGGAACTACATTATTGTGCCAAGTTTCAAAGTGCTAGCACAAACCATGTTTGAATTAGAGTTCCAACTACATGTATCCATATAGGAGAAAACAGAGTGAAACGTAAACATGAAAACGGTTACTGCAAAGGAACGGTTTAACCTAGAAGAACGAAATTTGGTGAGCCAAGTGGGATTGGTGTACTGATCATTAAATGGAAGTATCATGAAGATTCGGTGAACAAATGTTTGTTGAGATTTCCGGAAACTCGTAGTTTTTGGAAGCTTGGCAACCCTTTCAATGAAAGGGATTCTC